>NC_090732.1:87623905-87633905 GCF_036898095.1 Palaemon carinicauda | reverse complement strand
CACCCAATTGCATGGCATCAAGTTTTGAGGGGAACGTAGACCCCCAAGGTGGAACTTAATCAAAATAGAAATAGCGGATTTATCTTTTTCGATAAAAGCAGTATAAGATTTGCTCATCAAATAATATGTAAGCTCCTTTTACACTTTCTTTAGAGCGAACACGCAGAAAAACACACAATCAGAGAATCACACACACACACACACACACACATACATATATATATATATATATATATATATATATATATATATATATATATATATATATATATATATATATATATATATATATATATATATATATATATATATATATATATATATATATATATATATATGTGTGTGTGTGTGTGTGTGTGTGTGTGTGTGTGTGTGAAGGTTTTATATCATCATTGCTGATGCGGTCAAAATATCTCTAAAATTCACATTCCAAAGCCTTTTTAAGTTTTCTGGTAAGTTTGATGCTCCCATTAATTGTATGAGCTACTGTTTGTTGATATCGGTTTCAAGTAATATAAATAATACAAATATTATATATTAATTACAGCATTGTATAGGAACAAATATAAAGTTATAGAAATAACAAAGAAAAAGTTGTGATCGGAAACAAGATAAGATCTGTATTTTATCTGAAAAAATAAAACTTGTGTGAGAGAGAGAGAGAGAGAGAGAGAGAGAGAGAGAGAGAGAGAGAGAGAGAGAGAGAGAGAGAGAGAGAGAGAGAGAGAGAAACTTATGTTAAGAGTTGAAACACGTTGACCTTCTTCCCAGGGGCTGTGATATTGACAATTTCCTCTTAGTCGTCCTGCCCTTCCCCAAACTAGTTTTGGCATCCTCCTTATACCACTTGATTCTCACATCATACTAAATTACTACAGAAAATCTAACAGACGATGTGAATAAAGAATTTGGCAACAGCAAGGAAGGTCTACACCAAACAAACATCAATAAATATATTGCGGTTGTTATTAATACTTATTTTTGATACCATAAAAATTGAAAGAGATTTTCTCAGTACTCTGTGGCAAACAATTTACTGAAACTACTGTTAGTAAAATAAGGAATCCCTTAACTTTTGTATGCATCCTCCTTTTTATCCCTTTTGCACCAATTGTCATCCTTCATTCCTATTAAATTACCAAAGTTAGTCTCGCATAGCGCTGCTACTCATCCACCCATTAGTTCTGTCATAATCAATAGACAGCCTCTTAACATTTCGTGATATAACGTTTGCGAAGTGATATTCATAACAGGAACACAAACGATGTGATTGGAAATCCCATTCAAGACGATGGACATTCCTGGACTGGTCTATATTGAAGGACTTTGATATGAAACATGATGACAAGCCTCATTATCGTTGGCATCCTAGAATAACAGCACCTATAAAACGGAAATATGAGAGAGAGAGAGAGAGAGAGAGAGAGAGAGAGAGAGAGAGAGAGAGAGAGAGAGAGAGAGAGAGAGAGAGAGAGAGAGAGAGAGAGAGAGAAAGAGAGTGGGGGGAAGGAATATTCGGCACAATTTAACTCCCAAACCAAATAAAGTAGTTTGAAAAACTGGTCGGAAAAAAAATATACAGTATATACAAACTAGTCCTCAATTTCTGAATTCAGGAATTTTCTCAAGATCAGAGATGAAAGAAGTAATTACAGACTGAGGCAAACAGAAAATAGTCTGGAGCAAATGAGAAACCACTATGGAGGTTTTAATTAACAGAAGCAAACAGAGAAGACACATGCTGAGGGACACAGATAAATAGGAATGAAAATGTTGGTCTCAGTAAAGAGGACAAACAAACAAATTAATTCCGGAAGAGTAAGTTGTAGTATCAATGAAAACCTACAGTACATATAATGTGTATTTAGTTAGTCAAAAGCAGTGAACTGATTACTAGTCAGGAATTATCTATGTCTTTTAATGGCAGTATTAATTTGCTAATAAACTTCCTCTCCTAGTAGTAGTCTCTCGTTGCAAGATGTAATCGTTTGTTTATTTACTATAGTTCTTCTGTTGCATTCCTTACTGTCAAAATTGTAGCAATTTTTCCACTTCACCATAGCACAAATACTTCACCACTAAATGGAATTTTATTGCAGAATGTAATTTTGATAACGACAATGATTACTCAATTTGTCAATTTCTTCACATTTTCGGAAGGAAACTTTCACTACCAAAAACAATAGGATATATAAAGCTTGACTCCCTGCTTCATTTTGGTGGCTTTTTGACAATTAGATGTGAGACCGAGGTTCTGTTCTTTCGGCTGTATATAATCCATTAAGGAGCGAATTAGACTCTTATCTATTCATATACAGGTTGTAAATTACATTACTTTTGAAATCTATATTTGACCTTGTTTATCATAGTTATATGTTTCCACATCATAACTACAGTTATACTTGGACTTTGAACTTTGAGTTTGCTTTGGTGGGATTCTAAGTAGATTACTTCCCACTTTGAGCACCAAGTATAATTTATATGCATGTTTACATAATTGTCTTTAGATATATTTGTAGCTTTATTGGGTCAAGGGGAGAATATTAGGTTAAATCAATTACAAGTTATATAAAGAGCCAGAATAATTCAAAGATTGAAATAGTGGGTACTCAAAATCCATTTCCAAATAAGTTCTACTCCAGTTGTGTAATATCTTCCATTAGTCCTACATTGACTGCAAGATGTCCATTGCAGCAATAACAACTCCTATCCTAGCAAGTGTGACAGGCCGAGAGAAGGTTGCGACTCAAAGACAGGATGAAAGCAACAGATTGAGTTTATTATAGAACACTCTCCTTTATGTACAAAAGCTCAAGGCAACAGGAAATTTCCTGTTCAAAATCGACAGTTACCGATGAGAAAAACAGACATGTTTTTTCAGGTTCTTTTTAGTGCGAGGGGAGAGCGAAGATACAAGCATAATATATGCACAAAATGAACTATGTACGATCGTGTGACACACGGTTGGTACATGGCTCCCCCCCCCCCATAAAAAGGACATACTGTACATGTTAAATAGGGCGCCCAGTCTAGAGAGACGACCTGTAGGCGGGTCATCTGGCAGAAGATAAGCAGGTTTTAGACGATCAATGGAGACCCAGTCTTCTTTGCCACGAATGTTTAGTAGGAATGCTTTCGGACTGCATCGGATCACAAGGAAAGGGCCCGTATGAGGGGGCATTAGCGGTGGCTTGCTAGTGTTGTTGCGCAGGATGACATGCGTTGCAGAGTGCAAGTCTGTCGGTATATGATGCTTTGCTGGGGGCTTATAAGTCTGGCGGCATGGAGTAAATTTTCCCACGACTTGACATATGCGCTGGAGATCGTCAGAGGAGGTTATAGAAGGAAAAAATTCGGCAGGGACGACCAACGGGTCACCATATACCATTTCAGCTGCCAAGACGTCAAGGGCGTCATTAAGAGTGGTCCTTAGTACCAGGAGGACCCAGAGAATATGAGTAAACCCGTTGGAATCCTTGCAGTGGGACATCAAAGCTGCTTTGAGGGTGCGATGAAAACGTTCAACCATTCCATTGGCAGCGGGGTTGTAGGCAGTTGTCTATTGTAGGGTGATGCCCAGGAGATTCGCTAATGTAATGATGTCCACAATTGAGAGGTGAAAGTGGTACCCCTGTCAGAAGTAATATGCTCAGGAATACCAAATCTTGCAATCCATCCTGAGAGTAAGGCAGATGTACATGAGGCAGACGTTTCCCTGGGAATGGCTTCAGGCCAACAAGTGGAGCGGTCGATGACGGTAAACAGGTAATGATGTCCTTGTGATGTGGGTAGAGGGCCTACAACGTTGACGTGAATGTGTGCGAAACGACGCTGAGGTTGAGGAAAGGTGCCCACCCCTGAATCCGTGTGTCAATGTACTTTGGAAGTTTGGCAAGAAGTACAGACGCGGACCCAATCCTTAGCATCCTTAGAAATGCTGAGCCAAATGAACTTCGTCTTCAGCAGCAGTGCGGTAGAACGGCACGAGGGATGTGAAAGGCCGTGAACGAGATCAAACACCTGCCGGCGCATGGGAACAGGAATCCAAGGTCGCGGTCTACCAGTACTAACGTCACAGAGGAGGGTGGTGTTGGAGTCATCGAGGGGGAAGTCTTCCCAACGGAGGGACGTGCAGGATGTCTTACATGCTTGATACTCTGGATCCTGTCGTTGGGCTTCAGCCAGGCATTGTAATCCAATCCCAGTTGAATGGCAGCCAAAGTATTTCTTGACAGGGCATAGGCAACGGGATTCATTTTCCCAGGGACGTATTGAAGGGTGAAATTGTATTCGGCATGCACCAGAGGCATTTGGTCTGTGCGAATGACGAAGGGCGTACTTTCTAAGAAATGGCGAAAGTGATGGACAGCCAAGTGCACCACCAGCAATTCGCAATCGAAAGTAGAATAACCCAATTCTGCCTTGGACAGTTTTCTACTGAAGAAGCCCAATGGGCGGGGCGAGCCTTTGACCACCTCCTCGAGTACTGCAGCAATAGCGACATCGCTGGCATCGGCGGAGAGAAGGAGAGAGGCGTGTGGGATAAGAAAAGTGAGAGCCGCAGCGGTTGATAGGGCCTTCTTTGCACCGCAGAAGGCTGCTTCTTGAAGGGGACCCCACTTCAGGTCCTTTGGCTTGCCCTTGAGAGAGGCGTAGAGGGGAGCCAGAGTGGCGGCAATGGCTGTCAGAAAACGGTGATCATGCCCATGAATTCCTGCAGAGCTTTGACGGTCGAGGGCGCAGGGAAAGTCCTGAACGGCTACGACCTTCTCAGGTAAGGGATGGACTCCTTCAGGAGTGATGGGATGCCCTAAAAACGACACTTCGTTGGCGCCAAAGGTACACTTGTTGTAGCGGACTACAAGGCAGTTTTGTTGCAGGCGGTCGAGCACAATGCGCAGGTGACGGAGATGTTCCTCTTTTGAGGAGAACACAAGTATGTCGTCCACATAACATACACAGAATGGGAGGTCCCTTAAGATGCCATCCATGAGGTGTTGAAACGTGGCCCCAGCATTACGATGGCAAAAACATGAGTAATTGTGTATGTACCAAACGGAGTGGTGATGGCGGTCTGGGGGGATGTCTTCTGGGTTCATAGACCCTGATAATAACCTTTCAGGAGGTCGAGCGTAGAGAAAACCTTCGCTTTGTGCAGGTAGGAGGTCACGTCGGCGATGTTTGGGAGGGGGTAGTGATCCGGTTCTGTTTGCATGTTCAAGCGCCTGTAATCCACGCAGGGAAGGAGGGAGCCGTCTTTCTTCAGAACGATATGTAAGGGTGACAACCATGGGCTGGAGGCCTTTTGGCAAAGGCCCATTTCCTCCATTTCGGTGAACGTCTGTTTGGCAGCTGCCAATTGTTCCGGTGCCAGACGTCGGAATTTTGCGAAGACTGGGGGTCCCGTCGTCTTGATATGGTGATAAATACCGTGCTTGGCAGGAGCCGAGGGCGTTTGGCGAAGTTCTGGACGGAAAACTTACGGGTACGACGTGAGGAGGTGGGTGTAGGCATCCGTTTGTGCACTGATGTGGAGAGCGAGGTTGGAGGAGGCGGGTTGAAGAGGTGTCGACAAGTATGAGTCTGCGTTGACCAATCCTCGGTGGGCGACATCGACCAGAAGGTGGAAATGAGAGAAGAAATCCACACCAAGGATTGGCAATTTAACGTCAGCAACGAGACACTTCCAATTAAATTTACCGTTTCCAAACGATAATGTGAGGTTCTCGTAACCGTAGGTGGGTATCCCAGATCCGTTGGCAGCTACCAAGTGGACGTCGGCAGACATAGACAGACTACACCGAGTCCTGAAGAGTTCCCTTGGCAAAAGAAAACGACAAGCACCTGTGTCTACCAAAAATCGCATGCCCATCATTTAAAAAAAAAAAGATTAGAAACACGGGCGATGGCCTACTTACACGATTTTTGGCCACTGACAATCCTTGGCACATTACTTCGCAGTTGCCCCGAATCTGAGGTGGTAGTAGTAAAACTGCGGCAGATGGGAAGTAGTAAGTGGCTGTAGAAGCTGTTGGTTGGAGCGCGAGTTAGTGGTGGGTGGTGGGTGGATTTGTCGTCGCTTCTGCACGTCACGTGGTAGGCGTGTATGTCCTACAGTATTCACGTCAGCTTCGGTTGACGTTGAATAGGCGGGCTCTTCATCAGGGGTGGAGGCGTTGATGGAGGTCTTGAAGTGGCTGTCCATAAGGGCGTCAGTTTTGGTCATCAAGTCCTTTATGGGTAAACTATCGAAATCGGGTATGGCAGCGCGTACAGGTTCGGGTAATCGGCGTATCCAAAGGGCACAAAGTAGGTTCACCTTACGAGGAGAGCCGTCTGTGGCAGGTTGCAGGCGAGCGATACTGATCACATTCCCTGAGGGCGAGTGAAGAATTTTGGTCCCCCACCGGTTGTTGAAGGAGCTGAAAAAGCTTTGATATACGGGCGGCTGGCGACAGCGACAACTGCTGCAGAAGGTATGTTTTGAGGGTGTCATACACTATTGGGGTGTCTCCTTGATCATAAAGCCAGTCGGATATTTCCGGGAAGGTGTTCTCGGGTATCGCCCCAAGAACATAATCTGCTTTGGTGGTTGAGTGAGTCACGCCCTTGATGCAAAACTGGACTTCTGCGCGCTGAAACCAAGCAAACGCCTCTCCGCTGGCAAACGATGAAAGTTTCAATGGGGCAGCCGCAGCGCCAACTTCCGTAGAGTCCGCCATAGTACCAACAATGGAGGGGCGAGGGGGGTTGGAAGGCGGGAGGAGAAAGTCGACTTCATTGGTCACTAATGTAACGGGCCGAGAGAAAGCAACTGAGTGAGTATTATAGAACACTCTCCTTATATATAAAAGCTCAAGGCAACAGGAAATTTCCTGTTCAAAATCGACACCGTTACCGATGAGAAAAACAGACATGTTTTTTCGGGAGGTTCTTTTTATTGCGAGGGGAGAGCGAAGATACAAATATAATATATACACAAAATGAACTATGTACGATCGTGTGACACACGTTTGGTATACAAGGAAGGAAGGTGCAAATTTACCTTTTTAATTCTTCATTATTTTTTTGTTTTTGTTTTTGGTTTTCAAATAAAGTAAGCAGTAACATAAACACAATGGATAGGTAGAAAGGTAAGCAAGAGTAAAAGGAAACACAGCTGAATAAAAAAAAAGAAAAAAAAATCGACACACTAAGTCATGGGGTTTAATACACAGTCAAAATGTTAGATAATGGTATCTTATAAAAAGAAACCAATAAAACAAAATTCAATCAAACCATCTAATTTATAAACTTGGTCAATGAGAGGCATACGTCGCAGTCCATGAGATATACACACTAGAAATAGCCTCATGAAGAAATTATAAAAGATGAAAGCAACATTATTCCCCCTTATTATGTTCATACTCAGTATATTTGTCCTTCACTGAATATTTCCTCAAACGTGAGTATATAATCCGAGTTAATATTTTCAATTCCTTATTATCTCTGCTTTTCAGTAAAAATATTATTTCCCACATTCCTCTGTAATCGGCCCTAATATGAGGAATACTTTGGGACCGTAAGTTCAGTGCCATATGCTTCTTCTTATTTATGTCTTAAAAATTTTCAGTCTATCGTTATTGTATCTTTTATCTCATCACAGAGATCTAAGAGCAGAAGAAATTGAATCAAAAGGACAACCGAGACAAGGTACGCACACAGTAAACACGCCCGCAATTCCAACCTCAACAGAAGATTCTAAATTATTTGAACGAGGCTTTGCCTAACTACAGAGGTCGAACATACAATAGATCCTTGCGGCAAAAGGATAATTAAACAACTGCAAAGCATTGAGATTCAATTCCTCAAAAAAACTGCATCTATGTGATCATCGTCCTCCTAGGGTAGCAGGTTGGCTAGGGCACCAACCACTGGTTGAGATACTACCGCTAGTGAGTGATTGAGTCCTTTGACTGGCCAGACAGTAGTAACCTGGATCCATCTCTCTGGTTATAACTCATTTTTACTTTCCCTACACGTAAACCGAATAGTCTAGTCTATTCTTTCCACATTTTCCTGTCCTCATACACCTGACAACATTGAGATTAGAAAAACGCTTCTCCTTCACTCAAGATGTTAATTAGTGCACTATAATGATTCAGTGGCTATTTTCCTTTTGGTAAGGGTAGAAGAAACTCTTCAGCTATGGTAAGCAGCTCTTCTAGGAGGAGGACTCTCCAAAATCAAACCACGGTTCTCATATCTTGGATAGTGCCATAGCATCTGTACCATGGTCTTCCACTGTCTTTGGTTACGGTTTTCTTGCTTGAGGGTAACCTCAGGCACTCTTTTACTCTTTTCTGTCTTATTTCTCTTCCTCTTGCTTGTTTTATAAGTTTTTATGGATTATATATGAAAGATCTATTTTAATGATGTTGCTGTTCTTATTACATTTCATATCTTTTATTACTTCTCTTGTAGTTTATTTGTTAACATGGTAATGCTGACATCCGATATATTTTTATGGTTGGTTATTGCTGCCATCAGTTATTTCTTAAGTTTCAAAATTGATCAACAAATAGGCCATATGAATGTCGTTTGATTTGCTCTAAGGGATGTTGAATTATATAACTTTCCAATTACAAATCATAAGAACTGAGCACAAAAAATATTGTCTGGTAAAATAAAGCTTAAAGAGAAACATCGAAGTAGCTTCGCGTATTTATAGAAGAAAATGCAACTCAAAACAATTTGTGACGCAACCATTTTGTGTACATCAGAAATTTTCTATGACGGAAAATACGGGTAACAGGATACTAAGACCAAAGATTCAACGAGTGAGGTCTCAGGGAGCTCAGATATGGATATACGGAAGGCGTTATATTCCAGATAAATAGGAAGGACTTGAAAAAACAAAAACATTCTAATAATTTATCATGGTTCAAAGAATGGGAAGTCAATAAACTCTGGTGCCATGGTTAAAATCTTCACCTGGAGAGAGAGAGAGAGAGAGAGAGAGAGAGAGAGAGAGAGAGAGAGAGAGAGAGAGAGAGAGAGAGAGAGAGTGTGTGTGTGTGTGTTATGCCCTGGGCATGAAGAAAAGCAACAAAGGAAAATTACTGAATATCCAGAAGCAGCCCGTGAGTGCTGTGATTTGATCTGAAATTTCCTTTCAATCCTTCACTTTCCTAACTTCAATCTTAAAGTTAATTGCCTCTTTCTCTAAAAAGAAAAGTATTCAATCAGAAGGTCCTAACATTTACATCTTATTCATCAGAAACTTGAATCCATACTAAGGCTCTAGAATATAAGTTAGTTACAATTCAAAGAACTATGGAAAGAAAAATGTATGGGAATAACAACAAGAGATAGAAAAAGAGCAACATGGATACAAGAGCAGAGTAAAGTAGAGGATATACTAACAGCATGTGAGAAAAAGTAATAGACATTGACAGCCAATATGAGAATATCAGGAATAGATGGACATTAAGAATAACAGAATAAGTACCTAGATATTCCAAAAGAAGCAGGGAAAAAAAAGACGTGGACTGCCGAACTAAGAAATTTTGCGGTTTTCGGCTGGCACAGAAAGAACACAAACATACAACAGTGCAAGTAAATGGCTGAAGTCTTTATCTGCAGTGTACTAGTAACCACTGATGCTGATGAGAATATATATATATATATATATATATATATATATATATATATATATATATATATATATATATATATATATATATATATATATATATATATATATATATATATATATATATATATTTATGGGGATAACAATGTGAGATAGAAAATGAGCAACGTGGATACGAGAGCAAAGTAAAGTAGCATGTAACAATAGGTAACAGACATTGACAGCAAATATGAGAATGACAGATAATAGATGAACATTAAGAATAAGAGAAAGACCATAAACAGACAACAGTGGAAGTACACACATCATCTTTGCACACTTAGCTGGCGGGGAAAGAAACACTGAAACTACATCAACATCAGCATC
>NC_090732.1:87598905-87618905 GCF_036898095.1 Palaemon carinicauda | reverse complement strand
TAATTTATAAAAACTATGTATGTTATTCACAAAGATTCATACACTTGAAAACTAATATCGGTCGCACATTCATACATTACAACTAAAATATAAATTGAAAATAAAATGTATATTAAAATTTTCAATATAAAGGCCATAAGGAACCCAGTTATACCGAAATCACTAATTCTCCTCCTGCTCATTAATCACAAGCAATGCACCAAAAAATTATTAACTCAAATTAATCTATCACAATTCAGGTACAATGGCGCGCTGCCATCTAAACTATGTTTATGAGAGAGGTGAGTAAGCCCACTATTCTATCTTGTTAAAATAATTCCATCCATCAGTTGGTATGAGAGCTTGTACGCTAGGAGCTAAAATTGCTGATATTTCTAATTTCTATTTTAGCAAAGAGTAATGGCAGCTGCCTCAATTGTTATTTCATTTATAATGTATGCTCATCTGTCATTTCATACCTGCGAGGAAATCCTCTTTCAATAAAAAGACTCCCACTTCATCAATACGGATTTACATATGAGAAGAAATCTAGTAAAAATGAAGAGCTTGTTCCCAATCAAAAATTCATAAATATTTCTTGAGGTATTGTAATTTAGGGGAGTAAGCTATAATAAATAATTATACAGGATATGGATTATACAGGATATGAAGCATCTTTTCCTCATATTTTCAAAACAGGGTCCAAACTCCAAAGCAGTAACTCAGTGATGAACAGGGAGACTCAGTCAGGTAACTTGGCTACTTACATTTATCCAAGTGGATTTCAGCATATCTACCATTCTTTGACTTTGGACTTGGGTAAAAAGCTTCTCACGAGAGAAAAATAGAGAGTTAATCTCTTTTATAGTTGTTCCTTTTGATAATCCCTTTAGCCACATGGAAATTCCAGTTATAATCCAGAGACAACGGATAAATTTCCAGACTAGTTATATCTTTAAAAGCTATGTTATTGAACTATTCATTAAATTTAATTTGAGTATCTTTTGACGGCTTTAGATCACCAAGTCTCTGAGAGATACCAGGTTCTTATAGGACATCAAAAGAATTTATTCTAACATGACTTATCATTTTGAATGCTTTTCGAGGTTGCTTCACTTGAAAAAAAAAATAGGCTTCAACGTGAGCTGAAAAATAAAAATTCTCTGTTCTAGTCAATTTACTCACCCAGTCTTTCAATTGGATGGAAATTCAGTTAGGGTGTATTCAATACATTTCAAATGAATTGGAAAATAGTCCATTCAAAAACTTTTTGACCGAATATACATAATCTGATCGATCTTGGACTAGAAAAAAGCTTATATCTAGTATATAGCTGATTACCATAAATATCATGAGTGATCATTAACCCAATGTTATAAAAAAATAAGATGATTATTTTTAATAAACTCTCTTATTTTTCCTTCTGAATTAAATTCATCCCATTCCAAAGACAATTATGATCACTGAAATTTTCAAGAAGCAGAAAAGCAGTATAGAGCAGAGAATTCTAAAAATCGTTTTCACTCACTCCACGTCTGTAAAAAAAAAGTGAAAGCAACAAATAACGTTAATTGCCACAGGCTGTAAAGGAGCATTCAAGTTTAATATATAAAGCTGGAAAATCTATATGCAATAATAACAGGGCCATCATTACACATTTCAATACAGGATTGAAAGAATAATTATATATACCCTGGTCTCTTGTAAGTAAATAAGTTTATGAACAGTGGTCAATAATTATAATCCTGGGTTGTTATATTCTAGTATCAGACCTTTACACTTTCATTGCAAAATATCTGACTTTTATTTTAGATCTCATTATTATCCAGCCAATGTATAAAAGTTTTGGTTTATCCTCTTTACCTTAGTAACAGGAACCTTACCATTGGCTTGAGAAGCATAGAAAATATTTTAAAGATCTTTGACTGTGTAAGGTTCTGCAATTCAAGATTTTGGTGCTCTTGAGAAATAGGATTTATAGAACTATAGGAAAATTTATTCCTTAGGTTCCAGTACCTTTAGAGAGGTAGGTGTAACATACTTCTTATCGCTCAGATATTGAAAAGACATCTTAGTTCTTTATTTAATTTATAAAAATGAAGAAGAGTTCTGAGTGTTTGGAAACAAATTTTTATTTGTGGTATCCACAGAGATAACAGACTTCAATTAACTGTAACTAAATTTCATAAAGGTGTGGTTTTCCTCTTATTTCCTTATGTTATACAGGCTTGAATTTAGGTTGAGTTCCCTGCTTGGAAAGAACCAGGCTTAAAGACACATTTAAATAAAGCTGGAGAGCTACGGTTGGAGAAAAAATTATATGCACTAATAAACCAGAGTGAGATTAAATTTGGATATTTCAGAGAAACCAGACTTGGAGACAAATTCAGATACAGCAGGAGAATGAAACTGGAAAGAGGTAGTCCTTTGGGTATGATGAAATATTGTTTCTATACACTTCTTGAGAGACTAAAGGCCTAGGTAAGGGATCTTCCTCTTACATCTGAGAAGTCGTTGGCGACAGAATTTAGGGAATATTTTTTCCTGTCTTTGTTAATAAGATGCAAGTGTTGTTTCAAACATTTGATTAGCTACCGTAAGCTTTTGTTTAGAACTACACATACAATACATTAATAACGTGTTTGCAATTTCCTAAATATTCAATAGAAAATCATGTAGTGCAATATCTGAGTTTGGGGAATTCCTGCCCTATAATGAGAAAAAAACCTTTCCGTTGAACCAGGCTATTCAGTATAAATTATTATTGAAATAGAAAAAATTAGGTAACCAATAAGTAATGACTGATTTTACATAAATAGCCTGAATAAATTAGATCGTAATACTTATGTATTATATCTAATGGATAGAGAAATAAATCAGACACAAAATTCAATGATATATATAAAAATAACTCCTATCTGTTAAACCCATGCTACTTAAAAACGCTAAAAACTGAGAGTCTCAAAATTTGAGAAAATGTCCGAAATTGTTTTAAAACAAAACATAAATGTTTGTCTGATAAAAACTCTACAATTGCAAAATATATGTTGTAGGGTTTAAATAATGCCACACTAAATGCATTTGAGAATTATCTATTGAGGTGTGCACACTAAAAATACACAGGTTAATATCCTATGACCAGTACCTATTATTGCTAAAATTACCGTTCGTGATTTTATCTTTCTGGTGATTACCCTGGAAAAACTATTCGTTTAATATGTTTTTATTAATTTCTCTCTGATTCATTATTCAACATATTTGCCATTTTGCTAATAATAAAAAAAGAAAAATGCTTCACTGTCGTTAAATAGACCATAACGGGGAGCTTAATGATGGGTTGTGGCAAATTAATGGCTCATTTAGCAGTAGCCTCTGCTTTTTCATTACCAACCACTCTAACATTCGCCAGAATCAAGCATATTTTATATTTACCAATAGAGCATAGAATTTGTTAAGTAGCACTTTAATTCTAAATACCAGATGGTAAATATGTTTAGAAACTTTGGGGGGTTCTAGGCTACTTCTCCAATCAGAAAAAAATTACAAATTTCCGGTTAGTTATATCTTCAATTCTTTGATGTTTTTATTTCTTAGCAAAATAGCTGATAGCGCTTATACAATTCCGGATGCTTGTCACGTCTGAAGTTATTGCAACGCAACCAGACCCCATCGAAGGCCCATTACTACATATAGAATAGGGAGGACCTTTCCTTCGCATATGTTTCGAAGTACGTGGTTTGTGGTGACTATGATTAGAATTATCTTTATTTGAAGAAAAAAAACAGACGAGGGCATATTTATATTTTATTCATGATGGGGGAGGAAAAATGGTTGAATAAGAATCATACTGATGTTTGTAGATTGCAACACCCTATTCGCTCTATTATTATTATTATTATTATTATTATTATTATTATTATTATTATTATTATTATTATTATTATTATTATTATTATTATTATTATTAATAGCTAAGCTACAACCCTAGTTGGAAAAGAAGGCTGCTCTACGCACAAGGCTCCAAACAGGGAAAAATAGCCCAATGAGAAAAGGAGATAAGGAAATTAATAAATTACATGAGAGGCAATGAATTATTAATATAAACTACTGTAAGATCAATGCCAGAATTAAAATAGTCAAATATAAACTATAAAAAGAGACTTAGGTCATTCAACATAAAAACATTAGCTGCAAGTTTGAACTTCTGAAGTACCACCGACTCAACTTGCCGTTTAGGAAGATCATTCAACAATCTAATCACAGCTGGAATAAAATTTTTAGAGTACTCAGTAGTATTGAATGTTATGATAGAAAAGACAGGACTGAGAATTAATTGCATACTTAGTACTACTTATAGTATGTTACAGTCTCGTAAGATCTAAATGCAAAGGATGGTCAGAAGTATGAAAAATCTTATGCAACATCCATAAAGATTGACGGTGCTAGAGATTAATATCTAACTCAAGAAGAAGAAATTTAATAAACCACAAGTTCATGTCAAGCAAATTAAAAGGAGTCAGTAGCTGAAGACTAGATTTTTCAGAATTGATTGATCACCGAAAATCTTAAAACGTTTTCAGAATAAGCCAATTTTTAGTGCAATTGAAGAAGAAACAGACCGAATGTGATTTCAAATGTGAATGTGCAATAAAAATTAACGCTAACTTTTTTCAGGAGTCGTTAAGTGTTAAAAATGAAAAATCCTTAATGGAGATACGTGGATGTTGAGGAGCCACTGTCTTCGAATTACAATCATACTTTGAGTTTTGTTAGCATTCAAGTTCATGCCCAATAATTTGCACCGCACACTAATTTTAGCTAGATCTCTAATAAAGGATTCTGCAACCGCATATCAACATTCAGAGATGGAATTGAATCGCACATAGTAGCATCATCTGCATATATAAGGAGCATACAAGAAAGAAAGTAATGAGCCAAGAACACTACCCTGTGGACCACTAGATATCACATTCCTTTACTCACTATGATGCTCCTCAAAAACATCTTTTTGTGATCTATTACCTAAAACTAAAATAACGATATTAAGAAAACTACCACCTGCTCCCAGCTCTTTAAGTTTGAAAACAAAGCCCTCATGTTAAAACAGGCTAAGGCAGGGCTAATATCAAGGTCAATCATACGATCTTCGTGACCAGAATTAAGGGATTTCTCTAAAGGTTTTGAGGTTGTAAGAAGGACATCACATGCTTTAAGACCTTTGCAAAAGGCACATTTCAAAGTAGGGAACACATGATTACCTTCAGCATACCTATTTAGATATTTGCAAATAGATGTTCAAAAAAAAATTACCTAATGGAGAAATATTATCAATTCTCCATCAAGTGCTAAACTAACCTCTTCTTGCTAAGTTGCAGAAAATAATAAACAACTTCGGAGCTAAGAAATCTGCAGTCTTTATAAAAAACGAAAACAAAGGATAAATACCATTTTGGTCTACACCTCCATAAGTATCAAGGTCAATCAGGAGTGTTTTCACGAGACAGAAAAACTAAACTAGTTAGCTTAGACTCATGAAAATAGGAATGTAGAAGATCGAGGTTCACACTACTTTGCTTATTATCCAAAACATCAGCCAAATGGGTTCCCTTTTCCTTTGGATAGTCAGTGACACAGCCATCTGGTTTAAGTAAAGGAGGAACTGTTAAGTCTACACCAACGAGTGCAGATTTAAGCCTAGACTACCACTTTTGTTACTGGGTTGTGCCAGAAAAAGATTCCGTTTATGGTTAAATTGTTTTCATTTCCCGTTGAAGTATATACTCTCTGGGCAACTGCTCTTGGCTGAGTTTAGTTATTTCAAATAAAATCTAATCTGTTACCCTTTCAAAGATGATACGCCTCCTGCTTCTCAAAATAAAAACACTGATCATCATAGAAGCAAGGTTTCTTTCACTCGGTATTTTAGCACATCAAAATTGATATGCATAACAATTATTTTGACCAGATTGTTATTGAAGTGAACATCGGGCTCATCACTTTTTTATGATTGTGAACAATTCAAATTCAAAAGATCACTCAAAATGCCATTCTTGTCTGCTTGAGATTTTATAAAAAAAAATTATATATATATATATATATATATATATATATATATATATATATATATATATATATATATATATATGTATATATATATATATATATATATATATATATATATATATATATATGTGTGTGTGTGTGTGTGTGTGTGTGTGTGTGTGTGTGTATATATATATATATATATATATATATATATATATATATATATATATATATATATATATATATATATATATATATATATATATATATATATATATATATATATATATATATATATCTTGCATGAGTGTCACATGTCAGTAACATGCTGCTCAGTTGTAATTACTAACAAAATTAAGGTATAATCAGACGTCCCAACTAAAGAATCAATCTTACTTGTTATAACACCAGGGGAGTCAGTGTATACCTAATCCAAGCAGTTACCAGAATTGTGAGTAGCTTCACTTATGATTTTCTCACAGACTGATTCACAGACAAAGTCTAAACCTCTTACTCCATGGTGATCAGTAGGAGAAACAGAATTCAACCACTCCCTATGGTCAGTGTTGAAATGATCAATAAAATAAAAAACGACCTTTTTAAAAACTCCTTGTATCTTAGCCATAATGATAAGACGATCAGAAATAGAATCATCTAAGCCTAAGTTCCAATATAACGGACACAAATAAAAGTTATTATGCCTGCCACAAACTTTTATTACCCTAATCTTATGATATTCACATTAATATCAAAACTTATGAGAAGCAGAGTACTCAGCCCTAAGATACCCAAACCATCATTCCTTTTGCTCTAGGAATGGTATACCGTTTCAAAATGATTGGCTCTTAAAACCTGTAATAAGGAGCTTAGATGAGAGCCTCATTTGAGAAACCAAAGTTTCTGTCAGGAAACAATGAAGGGTCATAATTGGTAATAAACATATCACTTTGGTTGAAGAGCTTCTTTGTTGGAGAATTGGTGGATAGGATCTACAACGCACTTGGAATTGCTACAAAATCTCAATGTAAAATCAAAGGTGGCTCTCATTTTCACAAAAAATTTAACATTTTCAATATTAATCTTACCCGATGATCATGTAGCTGTCAACTCTGTTGCCCGACAGAAATCTACGGTCGGGATACGCCAGCGATCGCTATACAGGTGGGGGTGTACACAACAGCGCCATCTGTGGTCAGGTACTCCAGTACTTCTTGTCAACACCACCTCAATTTTTCCTCTGTCGTGCCACCGGCTAGACCTACTTGGATACGCTGTTGATTCTGGAGTTATTGTTCACGATTTGGTGATGTATTTGCTCTAGAGTTTAGCCTTCGCTATTCAGGAAGCTTTATCATTAGCTTAGCAAGCTTTTGGAATTAATTTGATTTAATTTTGGTGACGGAGAGAGTATGAACTCTCTTTCACTTTTAAATGGCCGACCCTTCCCTTAGACGGAAGTGTTGGTGTCGAAGAGAGTATAGACTCTCTTTCTTAATTTTGCTTAACAAAGTTATAGATTTATTTTATATCTCTCCGCCTTTTATAGGCCTCTTCGATTAACTTCCTTTTATTATAAACTTATTAAAATTAATTTTTATGTTTGTTTATATGCGACCTTTCCTAATAGTAGGCGGTCTTTTCTTGGAACCGAAGTTAATTAACATTGAGCCCGTCATATCGTTTTTACCTGTTAAGATTTTATGCTATTTTAATGTTTTTGAAAGAATTTCTTTGATAGTCTCGTACTGTTTTCAAAGTTGAACTAACGTTTTGTTTTGTCTCCGCAGTTGTTGACGTTCAGAACGTTCAACTTGCGCTCTATCGTTACGATAGAGAGAGAGTATTCACGGTTTCACGTTGCAGTAAGAGTAAACCGATTCTAGCGTTTTGTTCATTCTTTCTTAGCTTAAATGGTTTTAATTCTAATAAAGGAACTTTTTATTTGGGAAATCTTTCAGTTTTTTTCCTTTAACAATAATATGTTTTAACGATATATATAATTGGGCTCATCTCTCAGGTTCTAAGTCAAGAGAGAGAGAGAGAGAGAGAGAGATAGAGACGGAGGGAGAGAGAGGAGGATAAACGTTTCGTTCAAGCGGGTAACGTTGTTATCGTTTTTGCTCTTCTCCCTAGTCTCTTTAGGGGAAGAAGGTAAACGTTTCTAGAGTTTTATTCTTGTTCCCAGGCTTTATGCGGTGAGAGATTTTAAACGTAGTTTATTTGATCTAGTGTTTAGTCTCTTTTCCAGCCACTGAATTATTTATCTTTCATTATGTTTTTCTGTTACATTGTAATACTGTTTTCGCAATTACTAACTTTTAATGAAGGATAGAATTGCGTGTTTCAGGTACAAACCACTTAAAGTTTCGAGTTCAGTGAAATAAGTGCAAACAGAAAATCAAAAGTGATAAAGTGATAAGCGCAAAGTGTTACAGTGTTGCGTTCGAGGGTTCGTCTGTTCGTGCCAGTTGTTCGCCTAGTCTGGGACCTCTTACAAGCTCCCAAGCCCAGGGGAGAAGTAACGTCGAAGGACTTATGGGTTCATCAGGCCTTGATCGACGAACAGACGTTTCCCTCCGTGGTTTCGGGTGTACCCACTCACGTAGCCGACGTGATCACCCCACCCACACAAAGACGAGAGAGCCCATTTATTCCTCGTCTGCGGAAGAGGTTTCTTGCAGAAACCATGGACCAAATCTTGCAGCTTTTAAGTGCAAGTCGGTCCCTTCCGCGCAAGTCCAACTCCTAGGTGTAGCCACTGCCACTGGGTCAGTTCGGACTTGCTGCAGTACGACAACTGCACACCTCCCAGAGAGGCAAGGTGGTACCGCAACAGGCAGTAACTCCGTCTGTTGCCGCACCAGCTGTTTTAGACCCTCAGTCTCAACGGACAGTAGCTCCGTTTGTTGTTGTCTTTCATAGACCCTAGTGGTCCATGCTGCAGACTATACAGTCTCAGCTTGCTCCTTCATACAGGAGTATCATGCTGGAAGGTTGACAATGTTGCCTGTTAACCTACAACCCGCCGAGGTTGTGCGCTCAGCAGATACTGCGGCTGCCTGCTCCCACCCTCCACCTGTGAGAGCTCCACCTCCGATGCACAGTCCACCCTGCCAGACGCATGTTCTTGCTGCGCCTCCTGCTTTCATGCGTGAGTTGCCGCATCGGGAGTTGCCGGGTTCCAGCACTATGAGGCAACCTCCTCAACCCATGAGGCAGGAGCCTCATGCTATGCGGCAACCTCCTCTACCCATGAGGCAGGAGCCTCATGCTATGAGGAGCCTCATGCTATGCGGCATCCTCCTCAACCCATGAGGCAGGAGCCTCATGCTATGCGGCAACCTCCTCTACCCATGAGGCAGGAGCCTCATGCTATGCAGCATCCTCCTCAACCCATGAGGCAGGAGCCTCAGGCTATGCGGCATCCTCCTCAACCCATGAGGCAGGAGCCTCATGCTATGAGGAGCCTCATGCTATGCGGCATCCTCCTCAACCCATGAGGCAGGAGCCTCATGCTATGAGGAGCCTCATGCTATGCGGCATCCTCCTCAACCCATGAGGCAGGAGCCTCATGCTATGCGGCAACCTCCTCTACCCATGAGGCAGGAGCCTCATGCTATGCGGCATCCTCCTCAACCCATGAGGCAGGAGCCTCATGCTATGCGGCATCCTCCTCAACCCATGAGGCAGGAGCCTCATGCTATGAGGAGCCTCATGCTATGCGGCATCCTCCTCAAACCATGAGGCAGGAGCCTCATGCTATGCGGCAACCTCCTCAACCCATGAGGCAGGAGCCTCATACTATGCGGCATCCTCCTCAACCCATGCGGCATGAGCCTCATCCCTTGCAGCATGAGCCTCATCCCATGCAGCATGAGCCTCATACCATGCAGCATGAGCCTCATCCCATGCAGCATGAGCCTCATCCCATGCAGCATAAGCCGCATGCCATGCAACATGCTCTGCATACCTTACAGCATGCTCTACATACAGCATGCTCTGCATACCTTACAGCATGCTCTGCATACCTTACAGCATGCTCTGCATACCTTACAGCATGTGCATACCTTACAGCATGCTCTGCATACCTTACCGCATGCTCCTCAGTCACACATCTTTGGTTGTTGCCAACTCACAAGACTGTCAAGCAGTTTCATAACGTTGCCTTCTGGTCTGCTGCTTTTGCACCAGTGAAACCCTCACTGAGAGAACTTAGCTTTTCTCGGATATGGTTCCTGTAGATGAGAAAGTGCTATTCTCCCTCCTTCTGATATTCCCTTGAGGACTCTGTCATTTGGAGAGGAGCCTTAAGCTGCTTAGCCTCCTATGGACTTTTATTTAAGCATAACATGCTTCCAGGGAGGGTAATGGTTCCGCTTCAGTCGCTAACCCCGTCTATTGCCACACCTGCTCCCATAGACCTTGAGCTTTGTTGCAAGACATGCAGTCCAAGCTTAGTCCTTGTTAGAGGATTTTTTGTTTACGGAGTCAGTGTGTCACTGGGAAGACATTCAACAACCAGCAGAAGTGACTTGTTGTGACGCAGTGCGGCAACCTCAGCAACCCGATAAGGAGTTGTCTGTACTACCCAGACAGTCTAGACAGTTTCGGGTTGTCGCTGTACTTCCTCGCTTCCCCATGGTTGACAGTTCACAGACTGTGCAGCAGTACCATGATCTTGTGTCCGGCTCCGTCAGACGACTGGCTTTTAAGAGCTCCCACAAGTCGTCGCTGTCTGGAGATTCTCAGATGGACTATGGATCTGACCAAGGAACTGGGCCTCCTGGTCAATTTAGAGGAGTCCCAGCTCGTCCCATCCCAGACCATTGTCTACCTGGGTATGGAGCTTCAGAGTCGAGCTTTTCGGGCTTTTCCGTCGGCCCCAAGGATCTACCAAGCCCTAGAATGCATCCAGAGCATGCTGAGAAGGAACCGATGCTCAGTCGGGTAGTGGATGAGTCTAACAGGGACACTTTCATCGCTGGCCCTGTTCATCGAGTTAGGGAGACTCCACCTCCGCCCCCTTCAGTATCATCTAGCTGCTCACTGGATAAAGGACATGACGCTAGAGACGGTCTCAGTTCCTGTTTCTGAAGAGAGGAGGTCTACTCTAACGTGGTGAAAAAACAGCTTTCTTCTCAAGGAAGTCTACCTTTGGCTGTTCAGAAACCCGACCGCCGTCTCTTCTCGGACGCATCAGACACGGGCTGGGGTGCGACTTTGGACGGACAGGAATGCTCGGGAACATGGAATCAGGAGCAAAGGACACTTCACATCAATTGCAAGGAGCTGTTGGCGGTTCATCTGGCCTTGATAAACTTCAAGTCCCTCCAGCTTAACAAGGTGGTGGAGGTGGACTCTGACAACACCACAGCCTTGGCTTACATCTCCAAGCAGGGAGGGACTCATTCGTGGAAGTTGTTCTAGATCGCAAGGGACCTCCTCATCAGGTCAAAAGATCGAAAGCTCACGCTGGTAACGAGGTTCATTCAGGGCGATATGAATGTCATGGCAGATCGCCTCAGCCGGAAGGGTCAGGTCATCCCCACAGAGTGGACCCTTCACAAGAATGTTTGCAGCAGACTTTGGGCCCTGTGGGGTCAGCCAACCATAGATCTGTTCGCTACCTCGATAACCTAGAGGCTCCCGTTGTATTGTTCTCCGATTCCAGACCCAGCAGCAGTTCACGTGGATGCTTTTCTGCTGGATTGGTCCCATCTCGACCTGTATGCATTCCCGCCGTTCAAGATTGTCAACAGGGTACTTCAGAAGTTCGCCTCTCGCAAAGGGACACGGCTGACGTTGGTTGGCTCCGCTCTGGCCCGCGAGAGAATAGTTCATAGAGGTACTGCAATGGCTGGTCGACATTCCCAGGACTCTTCCTCTAGGAGTGGACCTTCTACGTCAACCTCACGTAAAGAAGGTACACCCAAACCTCCACGCTCTTCGTCTGACTGCCTTCAGACTTTCGAAAGACTCTCAAGAGCTAGGGGCTTTTCGAAGGAGGCAGCCAGAGCGATTGCCAGAGCAAGGAGGACATCCACTCTCAGAGTCTATCAGTCTAAAGGGGAAGTCTTCCGAAGCTGGTACAAGGCCAATGCAGTTTCCTCAACCAGTACCACTGTAACCCAGATTGCTGACTTCCTGTTACATCTAAGGAACGTAAGATCCTTTTCAGCTCCTACGATCAAGGGTTACAGAAGTATGTTGGCAGCGGTTTTCCGCCACAGAGGCTTGGATCTTTCCACCAACAAAGATCTACAGGACCTCATTAGGTCTTTTGAGACCTCAAAGGAACGTCGGTTGTCCACTCCAGGCTGGAATCTAGACGTGGTCCTAAGGTTCCTTTATGTCATCAAGATTTGAACCTCTCCAATCAGCCTCTTTTAAGGACCTCACATTAAAAACTCTTTTCCTCGTGTGCTTGACAACAGCTAAAAGAGTAAGTGAGATCCACGCCTTCAGCAGGAACATAGTTTTCACATCTGAAACGGCTACATGTTCCTTGCAGCTCGGTTTTTTGCTAAAACGAGCTTCCTTCACGTCCTTGGCCTAAGTCGTTCGAGATCCCAAGCCTGTCCAACTTGGTGGGGAACGAACTGGAGAGAGTACTTTGCCCAGTTAGAGCTCTTAGGTACTATCTAAAAAGGTCATAACCTTTACGAGGACAATCAGAAGCCTTATGGTGTGCTATCAAGAAGCCTTCTCTTCCAAGGTCTAAGAACTCAGTTTCTTACTAAATCAGGCTTCTGATTAGGGAAGCACATTCTCATCTGAAGGAAGAAGACCTTGCTTTGCTGAAGGTAAGGACACATGAAGTGAGAGCTGTGGCTACTTCAGTGGCCTTCAAACAGAACCGTTCTCTGCAGAGTGTTATGGATGCAACCTATTGGAGAAGCAAGTCAGTGTTCGCATCATTCTATCTCAAAGATGTCCAGTCTCTTTACGAGAACTGCTACACCCTGGGACCATTCGTAGCAACGAATGCAGTAGTAGGAGGGGGCTCAGCCACTACATTCCCATAATCCCATAACCTTTTTAACCTTTCTCTTGAATACTTTTTATGGGTTGTACGGTCGGCTAAGAAGCCTTCCACATCCTTGTTGATTTGGCGGGTGGTCAATTCTTTCTTGAGAAGCGCCGAGGTTAAAGGTTGTGATGAGGTCCTTTAGTATGGGTTGCAGCCCTTTATACTTCAGCACCTAAGAGTCGTTCAGCATCCTAAGAGGACCGCTACGCTCAGTAAGGAAGACGTACTTAATAAAGGCAGAGTAATGGTTCAAGTCGTCTTCCTTACCAGGTACTTATTTATTTTATGTTATTTTTGAATAACTAATAAAATGAAATACGGGATACTTAGCTTCTTTGTTAACATGTATGCTGGTCTCCACCCACCACCCTTGGTGTGAATCAGCTACATGATCATCGGGTAAGATTAATATTGAAAAATGTTATTTTCATTAGTAAAATAAATTTTTGAATATACTTACCCGATGATCATGATTTAATTGACCCACCCTTCCTCCCCATAGAGAACCAGTGGACCGAGGAAAAACTTGAGGTGGTGTTGACAAGAAGTACTGGAGTACCTGACCACAGATGGCGCTGTTGTGTACACCCCCACCTGTATAGCGATCGCTGGCGTATCCTGACCGTAGATTTATGTCGGGCAACAGAGTTGACAGCTACATGATCATCGGGTAAGTATATTCAAAAATTTATTTTACTAATGAAAATAACATATTTTGGGGATATATAAAGGCTCCACTACAAAGTCTTAAGTATCAGGTGTGAATTAAATCTAAAGACCTCAAAGTAACTTCGGATCCTGGTCCATACTTCGGGCTGCCATAATCTGTCCATGATAAGAATAATGCTGTATAGATCATCAATAAGGGTGGCCTCCATTCACCCAGTATTACATGATATAATTCCATTATTAGGTAGAGAGCATTATCACATTTAGATTTTACGTAAAATACATGTAAATTCCAAGTGTGGTGGGTATCAAATATTATCCGTAAAGTGTGACCTGATCTTGGAATTGGATTTGAATGTCACCTAATGTGAGATTTATGACTTGTTTTGCTTCCATCTACTATTTTTGTAAAACCTAATTTCTTTATTTTTCATTTTCTGCCGAAAGTCTGAAATCACCAATGACAGTCCAAATATGTATTTTTCTAGAGGCGTTTTTTAGAATTCTTTGCAAGTGAGACACATTATTTGAAGAGTATATATTTTAATATCCTCCACATAAATGTTCCCTTGTGCACCATGTAGCATTTGAACAACTATACTATTACATGCCAAGGCAAAATGTCTCACTTAAGACATTACCTTGAGGTAAACAACCGTCAAGGTTGAAAGGTACAGAATAAATATTGTCTATAAGAGTTCGGAATATTCTTCCAACAATAGAATTTATAATAGCAATAGAAATGTGTCGTCGAGATCTTTATAATGAAAAGATGTTATCTTTGAATGCTTCCAAGTAGTATCATGTATTGTGACTGTCAAACAAATATGGCTACTGTCATTTCCTTGCTTTTAAAACCTTTGCATATTTAATCAAATTTCTACCTTACTTTCTGAATTGAAGTGTTTTCTGATATGCTAGAGACATTTTTGTTACGATTATTATCCGGCCTTTTATTGCTTCTTTTTTTCTATTTAGCAGAAATCTTATTAGAATAGGATTTCAATATTCTAATTTCTATGGCTATATCAATTAGTTTGTTTATTGTATTTTCTAAAATTAAGGGACCAGTAATCAGTAGGCCTACTCCATTTTTCGAATCTCTTATTTAAGGTTTTTAATCTTCTTGCAATTGCGTGTTTTACGTCTATGAATTAGGAGAGTGTCTGACAACCAAGGGACCGAGTGGTTCATTGATCATTGCTGGTTATTTGTTTCATTATGATCTTGTGAACAATCAAAGGGATGCACTTGACACGTATAAAAGTCAAACCTATTCCAGTAAGCTTTATTTGTATTACATCATTGAAAAGAAGGATTTAAGGAAATGGCCCCGCGATAGGCCTGAAGGTCATCTAGGACGCTCCCTTCAAACCTAACAACAATATTGTTGGAACAGAATTAAATTTATTGATGAATATGTTCTATGAATATTTGAATAGTAATTGCTAGCATCGCCCTCGTTTAATATACAGATGTTATAATCATTTACCCTTTGTTCGACCTTGGAACCAAGTACTATCTACAGGGAATTGTGGTCACTGAAGTCACGAATTCATAAGATATCTTCTGGAATATCTGAGAATTCTTTGCGTATTTTTTTTAAATTATAGTTGAAATAGGGTTGAGTGTAACTATTAATATGAAAGGAGTTATATTATAGGATCGTAAGTTATTCTGTTATGAATATAGATCGCAGTTCCCAATGTATCAGCAGATGGAAGATGGAACTGAGCGAGATGCTAGAACACCATTTCCCAAACTGGGGAAAACTTGAAGCTACCGTATGAAAAAATTACGCTGAATATGAGCAATGAAAAAAAATCTCAAGATAGATTTTCTCAAGAGAGAGAGAGAGAGAGAGAGAGAGAGAGAGAGAGAGAGAGAGAGAGAGAGAGAGAGAGAGAGAATATGCTTGTTGTGGATAGGTGGCATCATATCAACCAGGTTCAGCTTACGCTGAAACATGAGTTCTGAGGGGAGGATAAGTTTGTAATACAGGAGTAGTGGGAGGACACTCTGTTGTAACGTAACTGTTAGGTGTTAACAGAGAGGCACGGTGAATGCAAGTGGGGTTTATTCAATGTATGTATGTATGTAGAGATTGCCTGGCCCTTTTGGCCAGACACGGGCTTTTTCAATCTTGTAGCTCGTAGGGGGTTTATTCAACAAAACACCGAGTTTTTATACAGACATTCAGAGCAAGAATGACCAAAAAAATCAAACAGTATAAAACATATGATGGCAAGATTAAACAGGTTTCTCTTATCAGAGCCTGGGAGAACGAGAGATAAAAAAAAAAAGCAATAATGCTACAGTGTACGCGTGTCTATGAAACACGTGTGGTACGACTCCAAGATTCACAGCTCCTTAGTCCCAGGAGGACTAAAGGAAGCTGAGTAAACCAATTGAAGTCATTGCAGCAGGACATCAAACCTGCTTTGAGAGTGCGAGGAAAACATTCAGCCATTCACCTGGCTGCAGGGTTGTAGGCGGTTGTCTGATGTAGAGTTATGGCCTGGGGATTTGCTAATGATGTCAACAATTAAGAGGTGAAAGTGGTACCCCTGCCAGAGGTAATATAATCAGGAATACCAAATCTCTCCATCCTCCCTGTGAGTAAGGCAGATTTACATTACGGTATGCATGGGGATGGCTTCAGGCCAACGAGTGGAGCGGTCAGTGATGGTAGACAGATAACGCTGTGCTTGTAATGTGGGTAGGAGTCACACTACCTTGATGTGAATGTGGGCAAAACGATGCTGAGGTCAAGGAAAGGTGTGCTCTCGTAAATCCATGTGTCGATGTACTTTTGAAGCTTGGCATTAAGTACATACTCGGACCCAATCCATATTATCCTTAGTAATGCCGTGCTTAATAAACTTTGTCTTTAGTAGCTGTGCAGTAGATCAGCGCAATGGATGTGAGAAGCCATGGATAAAATCAAATACCTGTCAGTGCATGGAGGCAGTTATCCACAGTTGTGGCCTACCAGTACTAATATCGCAGAGGAGAGTGGCATTAGCGTAGTTGAGGGTGAGGTCTTCTTAATGGAGGGATGAGCAGGCTGTCCTGTATGTTTGGTACTCTGGATCTTCCCATTGGGCTTCTGCCACAGCATTGTGATCCAATTCTAGGTGAATGGCAGCCAATGTGTTTCTCGACAGTGCATCCACAACGGGATTAAATTTCCTAGGGTTGGGTTGATGGGTGCAGTTGTATTCAGTCATGGCTTAGAGGTGTCTGCGTTGAAGGGCACACCAGATGTCGGAGGGTCAAGGGAAGGCATGCACCAGGGGCATGTGGTCCGGGCAAAATGGTGTACCTACCAAGAAGTTGCAAAAGTGACGGACTTCCCAATACACCTCCAGCATTTCACTATCAAAGGTAGAATAGCCAGTTTCCTCCTTGGACAGTTTTTCACTTAAGTACTGCACCGATAGTAACCTCACTAGCATTAGTTGGGAGAAGGAGAGGGGTATGTGACACAAGAAAGGAATGAGAAGGAGCAGTTGATAGGGCATTCTTTGCATTACTGAAGACCATTTACTTAAGGTAACCCCAATTCAGGTCGTTTGCATTGCCCTTTAGGGTGGCATAGAGGGGGGCAAGAGTGGAGGTAATGGTTGGCAGAAACTGGTGATAACAGTTTATAATGCACAAGAATTCTTGCAGTGCTTTCACAGTCGAGGGCATGGGGAAGTTCTGCTCCCTTTTCAGGGAGGGGCTAGACGCCTTCAGTTGCGATAGAGGTATTGTGAGAACGATACATAGTTGGTGCCAAAGGTATTCTTGTCGAACCGGGCTGCAAGGTCGTTCTGTTGCAGGCAGTTGAGAACAATGCACAGGTGACAAAGGTGTTCCTCTTTGGAGAAAGATAAGACAAGTATGTCATCCATTTAAAAAACACAGAGGGGAAGGTCCATTTAAGATGTCATTCATGAGGCGTTGAAAAGTGGCTCCAGTATTATGAAGGCCAAAATAGGAGTAATTGAAGATGTAGGTTCCAAAGGGCGGGGGGTGATGTCTGTCTTATGGATGTCTTCTTGGTTCATGAACCCCTGATAATACCCCTTCAAGAGGCCAAGAAAGGAGAATATCTTTGTTTTGTCCAAAGAAGAGGTAAAGTTGGCGATGTTGGGAGGGGGTAGTGATCCGGTTCTACCTGCATGTTCAGACGCCTGTAATCCTCACAAAGGCGCAGTTAACTATCCTTCTTCAGGAGGATGTGTAACTGTGACGACCATGGGCTTGAGGCCTTTTGACAAAGGCCCACTTCTTCCATTTCAGTAAACGTTCATTTAGTGCCTGCAGAACAATCCAGAGCCAGACAGTAAAATCTAGCCAACATAGAGGGATCCCGTCGTCTTGACATGATGATAAATACTATGCTTAGTGAGAACTGTAGGCGTTTTACGAAGTTCTGGATGGAAGACTTCAGGGTACTATGTGAGGAGGTGAGCAGAGGCGTCCATGGGTACCTTGCTGTGGAGAGCAAGGACGGAGGGGGAGGGTGAAAGAGGTGTCAACTATTAGACTTCATTGACTCACTGTTGTTAAACAATGGGAGAAGAAACCCACATCATTGATTGGTAATGTGATGCTGGTAACGAGAAACTTCCAATGATATTTGGTGCTCTCAAATGATAATAGAGTGTCTCGTACCCATGGGTGGGGATTGGAGAACTGTTGGCCGCTACCAGACAGACGTCAGCAGGCTTAGAATGAGAATGTCGCCTCCTGGAACGTGGCCTTCATAGAGAAGAACTATAAGCACCAGTGTATACTAAAAACTGCATGCCTGTAACTGCATCATATAAAAATGAAAGATTAGTGATAAGGTAGGCCACTGACACAAGTGATGGCCAACTTACAAGTTGTTTGGCCACAGAGAACCGTTCAAACATTTTATTTGCAGCAGCCCTGAATCTGGGGTGAAAGTAGTATAACTGCAGACAATGGGCGTCAGTAAGTGTCTGTACAGGTCGTTGGTTGGGGCATGAGTCTGGGCAGCATATATGAATGGTAAACAGCTTTGTCACCACTCCAGCCCGTCATGGGGTGGACGTCTGTGTCCTACCGCAATCACGTCAGCTTCGGTTGTTGATGAATAGTTGTCCTCTTTGTTATGAGTGAAGGCATTGATGGAACTCATAAAGGTGATGAAGTTGCTGTCCATAAGTGCATTGAATTTGGTCATCAGGTCCTTCATGGGCAAGATAACGACATCAGAGAAGGCACTGCATACAGATGCAGCTAGGTGTCGTACCCAAAGGGCACGAAGTAAATTCACCTCTCAAAGAGAGTCGTCTGCTGCAGATTGGTCTTCCCTTGGGCAAATGAAGCCTATTGGTTCCCCAACCACTGCTGGGAGAGCTGAAAACCTTGGCTATATGGGCAGCTGACGATGATGAGTACTGCTCCAGGTGGCATATTGTGAGGACGTCCTACGCTTAGTCACATTTAGTCACAAAGCCAATCAAAGATTTCTGGGAAAGTGTCCTTAGGGATTGCAGCGAGGACATGTCTAATTTGCTGCTTGAACGAGTCACACCCTTAATGCGAAACTAAACTTCAGCACGCTGGAACCAGGCAAATGTTTCTCTACTGGCACAGGGCCGCAGTTTAATGAAGGTGACTTGTGTTGAAGAGTCAGGTTTGGTGGGCAGCATTGTGAAAATGGTAGGGCAAATGGGTGGGCAAAAAAAGATGTCCCACCTAGAGAAATTATCACCCCTATACTAGTTGAAGCGAGAATTTAATTTAGAATATGTACAATAACCCACGAAATTATCAGAACCAGTTGTCCAAAATACTTAAGAGAATTGCTACATATTGCGCAGCCAACAAATCGTGTCGACACGAAAATAGTTACAGATGGTTTCAAACTATTGGCACCTAGATATATCCCTACTGTAGGCTCCAGAGCTTTTAAATATGCGGCCCCGAGACTATACAATAAGCTCCCACGAGACATCCGAATGATTGAAGACATTAAGGCTTTCAAGAGGATATAGAAGACTTTCTTAATCCATGAGTCGTGTGACAGCGATGATTTAACAGTAAATGAGCAATACGTGACATGAAATGTTGAATACTCTGAACGAACAAAATATAACAACAGTGGGTGTCCTTTAGAGAGTGGGGTTCCCCTGCCGTATGGGACCGGAAAAGCAGCCGACAAAGAAAAAGAAGATCAGAAAGATTGCACAACTGCTTGATTTTAGCAGCTAGATTATTGACAAAGGAAGTGACCAAGAATTCTATTTTTGTTGGC
>NC_090732.1:87556405-87591405 GCF_036898095.1 Palaemon carinicauda | reverse complement strand
ATCCCAAGAAAACACCCATTTAATTTATTATACCATTCACAAACATAAATCAATATCTCTTGATATCTCTTATAAGTTTTAGATGAAAATATTTAACTTCTATATTGATAATGTCCTTACCTATATTTATACCAGAAAGTTTTATCTGCATATTCCAAAACAACCTAATATTTTTCATCACTTGCAACAAACTACTATTCACACCCTGCATCCTCACTACCTATATAACATATCACAATACCATTTTCAGATTCCTTCATGTCAGAGCTTTTACAGTAAAGAGGTTTTTTCTCTCACTATCAAACGTTTCATATGGACTGTGACGGGCCGAGAGAAGTGATTCAAAAACAGGATGGAAGCAACTGAGTGAGTTTATTATAGAACACTCTCCTTTATATACAAAAGCTCAAGACAACAGGAAATTTCCTGTTCAAAAATCGACACCGTTACCATTGAGAAAAACAGACATGTTTTTTCAGGGTATTTTTAGAGCGAGGGGAGAGCAAAGATACAAGCACAAAATGAACTATGTATGATCGTATGACATACGGTTGGTACATGGCTTCCCCCTTAAAAATGACATACTGTATATGTTAAATAGGGTACCCTAAATCTGGAGCGGTAGTAGCAAAAACTGCGCCGATTAGCGGCAATGAGTGGATGTAGAAGTCGTTGGTTGGGACGCGAGCGAGTGGTGGATGATGGGTGGCTTTGTCACCCGCTCTGGCTCGTCACGGGGTAAGCGAGTGTGTCCTACAGCATTCATAGGCGTGTGTGTCCTACAGCATTCATAGGCGTTATGTCCTACGGCATTCACGTCAGCTTCGGTTGAAGTTGAATGGGTGTCCTCTTCGCCAGGACTGGAGGCATTGATGGATGTCTTGAAGGTCATGAAGTGGGTGTCCATAAGGGCGTCAGCTTTGGTCATCAAGTCCTTTATGGGTAAACTATAGACATCGGGTATGGTAGCGCATACAGTTTCGGGTAAACGGCTTACCCAAAGGGCACAAAGTAGGTTCACCTCACGAGGAGAGCCGTGTGCGGCAGGTTTCAGGCGAGGTGATACTGGTCATTTCCCTGAGGGTGAGCGAAGCCCTTTGGTCCCCCAACGGATGTTGAGAGAGTTGAAAAAAGCTTTGCTATACGGGCGGCTGGCGACGGCGAGTACTGCTGCAGAAGGTATGCTTTGAGAGCGTCATAGTAACGGTGTGAGGCGGGAAGAGCGAGTCGCTCCGGGGTCACCAATGTGACGGGCGAGAGAAGGTTGTGATTCAAAGACAGGATGGAAGCAACTGAGTGAGTTTATTATAGAACACTCTCCTTTATATACAAAAGCTCAAGACAACAGGAAATTTCCTGTTCAAAAATTGACACTGTTACCATTGAGAAAAACAGACATGTTTTTTCAGAGTATTTTTAGTGCGAGGGGAGAGCGAAGATACAAGCACAAAATGAACTATATATGATCCTGTGACACACGGTTGGTACATGGCTTCCCCCTAAAAATGACATACTGTACGTGTTAAATAGGTGCCCTAAATCTGGAGTGGTAGTAGCAAAAACTGCGCCGATTAGCGGCAGTGAGTGGCTGTAGATGTCGTTGGTTGGGGCGTGAGCGAGTGGTGGATGATGGGTGGCTTTGTCGTCGCTCTGGCTCGTCAAGGGGTAGGCGAGTATGTCCTACGGCATTCATAGGCGTGTGTGTCCTACAGCATTCATAGGCGTGTCCTACGGCATTCATAGGCGTGTGTGTCCTACAGCATTCACGTCAGCTTCGGTTGAAGTTGAATGGGTGTCCTCTTCGCCAGGAGTGGAGGCATTGATGGATGTCGTGAAGGTCATGAAGTGGGTGTCCATAAGGGCGTCGGCTTTGGTCATCAAGTCCTTTATGGGTAAAATATAGACATCGGGTAGGGCAGCGCATACAGTTTCGGGTAAACGGCTTACCCAAATGGCACGAAGTAGATTCACCTCACGAGGAGAGCCATGTGCGGCAGGTTTCAGGCGAGTGATACTGGTCATTTCCCTGAGGGTGAGCGAAGCCCTTTGGTTCCCCAACGGTTGTTGAGAGTTGAAAAAGCTTTACTAAACGGGCTGCTGGCAACGGCGAGTACTGCTGCAGAAGGTATGCTTTGAGGGCGTCATAGTAACGGTGAGAGGTGGAAAGAGCGAGTCGCTCCGGGGTCACCAATGTGACGGGCCGAGAGAAGGTTGTGATTCAAAGACAGGATGGAAGCAACTGAGTAAGTTTATTATAGAACACTCTCCTTTATATACAAAAGCTCAAGACAACTGGAAATTTTCTGTTCAAAAATCGACACCGTTACCATTGAGAAAAACAGACATGTTTTTTCAGGTTATTTTTAGTGTGAGGGGAGAGCGAAGATACAAGCTCAAAATGAACTATGTACGATCGTGTGACACACGGTTGGTACAGGACGTATCACCCGTACCCTTCCCCTTATTCCGTGGTTGAAGTCTCAATCTTGTTTCTTTATGTTCCATCATAGTCCCTAAATAAGAAATCCTACCGTGAATCCTAATAGTCCTTGATGTAATGTAGAGTAATTCTTGTAGTCAAAATTATTCACCTCGTTTGCTCATTATGATAATTTTTTCATCTTAACATACGTTAGATACTCTTGTTAGCATATCAATAAAACGAATACCTATACTTTGTAACAGTTCACTTGCTATCATATTGACCCTTGGCCACTTTTTTTCTGAAGCAGTCATTTCTACAACCTTATTATATTTACAACCATCAACTTCTGTGCGTGAATCAATCCTGCCTCTTCTCTATCCACACCTTTGAACGTTTAACAATTCTTACTACACTGGTATAAGACTACATTGTCTCCAGACTGTCTAATCGATGCACATCTTTTGATATACAAAATTCATTCTCAAATTCAACAAGATTCCAAAGTCTCCCCTTCATCCTCTTTTTTTCCAGGCTTCATTATAATTCTTATTATGCTTTGGCAGAATTTTCTCGTTTGCCAAGATCTCACTCCCCTTCTGCCCTTCAACCTTCTATCTCATTTAATCTTTGAGTCCCAAACTCGAGGCATATGATTTGGCACTCGGGCCCTTGTCTTTATTTGGGGGATCATTTTTCCTAACATATCTTAGCACAAAAACTATAAAAAAAAAAGGACTGTATATTTGATATCACATAATTGCATAAATTCCATCTCCATTTATATACAATGTTGCATATTTTGTAAAATTTCCATGTACGTCAATAATAAAAGAAAGGAAAAACTGGTAATTACTGAACGTAAATTGCTTCATACTGCACTGAAGGGAGTAGACATAATGGATGTAAATTAGGATCACTGGCGTTCAAAGGGTTAAACCCAAGACCTACAGAATGAGTTAAAAATCCACTTGGTTGGCACATGACATACCTCGGGTGAACGGCAGGTAGCCGCTTTCCTTTATTAGTCAACAGTAGCGGCTGAGACGAGTTTCTTTTCGAGTGCCTCTATCACGTTAAACCATATCATCATAGCGCAATGTTCAATGACCCCTTGATAAGTGTTGCTCATGTATGGACATCAACAATATGGTATCGCATATTTACCCATTAATTCTGAAAAGCCATAAAAAGTACAATAAAATATTCGGTGCTAGTGTAGATTGTATCCTACCAGGATATTCAGAATGTAGTTTGCATCCTTCTAAGGATTTATGTGAGAAAAGAGGAAAAATACATTAGCGCCAATTTTATTTTTTTACTTGAAGAGTATTTATTTAGATTGCAAAAGGTAAAAAATATATTATAGTGTATATACTATAGGAAAAACATGTTCTATAGAAAATGTTGTCCCGTCCAAATTATACAAATTTCGGGATACATTAAAAAGGGCACAGAACTTAACACACCCCATCTAAGCTAACCTACTGTAGTAGTTCCCAGGTCGCAGACCTAGCCGGGGGGCAAGCTCCCGATCCCTTACCCAGGTCACACGAACGAATAGGAGCGAAAACCTGCGATTCGTAGAATGTCAACAAACAAATGAAAACTATCTCAGGAGCATAGGATGCCGATATTTTTTGTAATTTCCGTGAATTTATTATGCGTCCCAGAGAATAATGAATAGAGAGAGAGAGAGAAAAAAAAGATTAGTTTTACCGTTACTTAGCGATTCCCTACCAAATTTTCCTCACCCAAAACTTGGGTGGCATACAGGCTATATTTGGTAGGAACAAAAAGTGTGGGTAGAATAAAAGCTACACTAGCACTAAATATTCTTCTATCTTGTCTTTTAAATCAAATTCTTGTAAACATATCATTATAGAAGCACATAATAACCAACCTTATATCAAAAGTTTTTCTCAAGAACCTCCTCAATATGATTTACTCAAGGCATTACGTTATCTCCTTTACAACTAACCATCTTCGTATTTAAATTACTTGGCCAAACTACAATTTTTCTTACTCAAAATCAAGCCAAGCATAGAAGAAAATTCTACCCAAAATATTCTCTTTCATGCCTGGGCCTTTGAAGATCGTTACTAAATTTTGCTCTTATACTAGTCACTTTTAATCCGATGCTTCTTGAATTTAGTCTTCCCAAAATACGAAACACCCATCTATACCATGGCTCTCTCTCTCTCTCTCTCTCTCTCTCTCTCTCTCTCTCTCTCTCTTCTGCCTAACATTTTTTTACACTTATCCTTTGCTAACACAAACCAACGCTATCTAATATCAGTAGAAGTTGTCCACTATCTTAATTTTCTGTAATTACTGTTAACTAAGAGCAAGTGCATAAGATTTAATGGCATGGAAAAAAACTAGAAGGAAAGCTCCACTTTTATCAGGACGGAAATCTTTCCCCTTACTTTGGCAAAGTGCTTACATGATATGTTTCATTTTACAAAATCCACATAAATTTACAATATTTGTATAGACATTTCAAACCCCATCCAGGCTCTAGCAGTTAGTTACCTCTTTGAGCTTCTAGGTCGGTTGAGTTTGAATTAATGTTTTTGATTACTTATTACGTAATATTCTTGGGTTTACGGTTTAATCATGAAAATTAGGTTCTGGGACCTTTAAGTTAATCCCGGAAATATCAGTAAAAATTTCTTTGGCACCCCTCTCAAAATTATACAAGTCGAAAATAGTCACAGTATTACTATCTGTAAGAACCGTTTTCCTCCTATTTATTGACCATCGAGGCAGGCGGCTTAAATAACCGATAAACATTTTGACTGGGAACTTTCAAATAAAAATATGGAATTACGCATCTGGGTTCGAGAAAAAAAGTTAAAGGCCCAAGATGGACACTATTTCCAAATATTTGTTTCTCTATTCACTTATCAAACATTTTTGTGCCTGGTTTAACCCTGTCTAAAAGAGTTATCTTGGGAGTGAGGAAAATTACTGCCTTTATCAGACATGGTTATTCCACGATGATAATTAATCCTTAATTGGAGAGAGAGAGAGAGAGAGAGAGAGAGAGAGAGAGAGAGAGAGAGAGAGAGAGAGAGAAAGAGAGAGAGAACAAATGTAAAAGATATATTGAAAATAAAATAATCGGTATACTTTACTTGATTAGATAAGGCAGGCAAATTGAAAGCGAATCAAAAAAGTATCTGAGATATTGAATAGTAAACTCGAGCTATAATATAAAACAGAACAGAAAAACCGCAAACAGAATAATTCTTGCTCGACCAACTTAATAAATCTGGATAAAAACCCGTTTTAACTTTCATTGCTGATAACTCACTTTTACTTTCCCAGGCGATAGCCTTCAAGATAAATTTCGTGTTCCACTTTCTCCAGATATGTCCAACACATGCGATAATTAGCTGCAAAACTAAAATATTTTTCCCATTGAATTGTTTTTTAAAGCTTTCAAGGAATTTCATTGAGATTATTCGGTTTTATAAAATAAAGTTTTTTTTTTTTTTTTTTTTTTTTTTTTTTTTTTTTTTTTTTTGTGGGAATAGCCAATATAAAAAATTCACATCAGGTTTTCTTTAGTTTAATATTAAAGTATTAATTACAAGGTATTTTCGTATTAACATATGTAGTGGCACATAGGGCTACCATTTTCAACACTCTTAACAAAGAATCTTAAAAAAGTCATAGAAATTGTCCATGATAATTTCAGTACTTAGGACAGTGGTTCTCAGCATTGTGGTCGCGACCCAAATGAGGGTTGCGAGGGTTTTTCTCAGAGTCATACGTTGATCCTGCAAGATTAATGATAATAGTTCAAAGCTTCTCACACATGATTTTAAGCAATGAAATTTATTTACTTCAGTAGGACAGCGTAAAGATTCTCCTAGACACATGCTTTCAAAAGAAGCGTGCAAAAAAAAAAAAAAAAAAAAAAAAGCACCCATACTCATGCTATGCTCATAGCATATGTTATATGTAGATTACATTCATTTATATTATTTTAAAGGGCTTCTGCGAAAGGTTTCATTTAAAATATTAAATGTTAATGATAATATTAAAACATAGTAATCATTTGTAAAAATAATAGGAATCGTATTTTAAAATAGATTCTCAAAAAAAAAAAAAAAAAAAAAAATGCCAAAGCCATCAGAGGTACTTATGATTCTTGGGCGGATGAACAGCAACAAAACGATGTATGGTCATACTGAAAATGCCTACTCACTCTCAACAGTCGAAGATAGTCTTCCGCGCAAACAAGACACTAGGGAATTATTGCGCACTTTAACTGGCCAGACAGTATTATATTGGATCCCACTTCCTGGTTACGGCTCTTTTTTTTTTTCTTTGATTACACAAATACACTGAGTGTTCAGGCTTATTTTTTCCATATTCTCCTCTGTCCTCATACACCTGACAACACTGAGATTACCAAATAATTATTCTTCCCTTAAGGGGTTAACTACTGCGATGTAATTGTTCAGTGGCTACTCTCCTCTCGGTAAGGATAGAAGAGACTCTTTAGCTGTAACAATCGGCTCTTCTAGGAGAGGGATACTCCGAAATCAAACCTTTGGTCTCTAGTCTTGCTTAGTGCTATAACCTCTGTACCATGGTCTTCCGCTGTCTTGGGGTAGAGTTTTCTTGCTTGAGGGTACACTCTAGCACACTATGCAATCTCATTTCTCTTCCTCTTGTTATTTGAACATCTTATATTTTATATATGATTAATTTTTGTTTAATATTATCATTCTTAAACTTCTCTTGTGGTATATTTCTTATTTCCTTTCCTGACTGATCTATTTTCCCTATAGGAGCCCATGATGCTTATAGCATCCTGCTTTTCCAACTAGGGTTGTAGCTTAGCAAGTAATATATAATAATAATAATAATAATAATAATAATAATAATAATAATAATAATAATAATAATAATAATAATAATTATATCGTGTTTGAGTAGGAAATTACTTCTGATTGAAAATTCTTGTGTTAAATTGAACAATAGATTATAGGATAGAGTTTGGATTATGACTTTAATAAACAGAGAAAGGAAAAAAAAAAGTTATTTTACAATTTATATTGCAAGTCTTGTTGCACAACGACAAATTTAATGAGTATTTACGTATGACACAAGTCTTGATTCTTTGCTGCCATTTCCCCAGTTTAATACAGGAATTCAGGAACACAAAACAAACGTCGATCTATAAACCCCAATCTCTCTTTAACCAGTCATTAATAGCTTCAAATATGACAAAGCTCATGAAAATTGCAGTCCCTTTTACTTCCAGAATTAACTAGTATCAGCATAAGATATATTGCTTAAATGTACATACGACTTTATTTTATTTCAAATTTCCCTACTCCATCTTTTAGATTTTCTTGCGTTTTTTCCAGCCTCTTGGTCGAATTAGCAATATATCTCTCTCTCTCTCTCTCTCTCTCTCTCTCTCTCTCAATTTATATATATATATATATATATATATTTATATATATATATATATATATATACATATATATATATATATATATATGTGTGTGTGTGTATATATACATATATATATATATATATATGTGTGTGTGTGTGTGTGTGTTTGTGTGTGTGTGTGTGTGTGTGTGTATTCCAGTAAGCGTTGCTTGCCTACCAGAATGAATGAAATATCCTCCGATAAATGTGAGAACGACAAAGATGCTGATACCGGAGTATGCAATGGAAGATGTGATATCATTGGAAAGAGAAAGGATTAATGAGGTACAATCATTTAAATATTTAGGATCTATGATCTCCAATACAGGGTGTTTAGAATTAGAGCTTAGCGAAACATTGAAAAGAGCAAAAAAAGACAATGGATGAGTTAAATAAAATTTGGAAATCAAATCGTGTGAAATTACATGAAAAAATCAGATTATTATTATTATTATTATTATTATTATTATTATTATTATTATTATTATTATTATTTGCTCAGCTACAATCCTAGCTGGAAAAGCAGAATGGTATAAGCCTGAGGGCTCCGACAGAGAAAATAGTCCAGTTAAGAAAGGAAATAAGGAAACTACAAGAGAAGTAATTAACAATTAAGATATTTTAAGAACAGTAACACCATCAAAACCAATACTTCATATATGAACTATAAAAAAATTAAAGAAACAAGAGGAAGAGAAATAAGATAAAAGAGTGCCTGAGTTTACCCTCAAGCAAGAGAGCTCTAACCCGAGATAGTGAAATACTTTGGTACAAAGACTATGGTACTATACAAGACCAGAGAAAAGTGGTTTGATTTTGGAGTATCGTTCTCGCAGAACAGCTGCTTACCATAGCTAAAAAGTCTCTTCTACTCTTACCAAGAGGAGAGTAGCATAAGTTTAATGTGATCGGTGTTACTATTAGACATGAGTTATGGTATGACCATGAAACAATCTCCAATAGATTTTTTCTAGATTTGAGAACAGAGCCCTCAGAACGATATTGGGAGTTGAATAGCAGAACAAGATTAGAAATGAAACTATAAGAGAGATTACTCGATTGCCATATTTGGATGAGATCATGAGGGATGAAGAGTATATGTAGATGGTTTGGGCATGCTCTTTGCAATCCCCAAGAGGGATTAGTTCACCAAATGTTCAGCTGGGCTCCACAAGGCACTCTAAGAGTTGGAAGACAGAGGCCTGCATGGCTGAGGACTATGAAGTGTGGCATAGGAGATGATGAATGAAGAATGATTGAATTATAAGCTCAAGATACAGATGACTAGCGAAATCTAACTGACGTCCATTGCGTTGATAGGCTTAGGTGGAGATGATGATGGTGATGAGGATGATATTTATATATATACAAATATATACATATATATACATATATATATATATATATATATATATACAAATATATATATATATATATATATATATTTGTATATATATATATATATATATATAATTTGTGTGTATATATATACTGTATATATATATATATATATATATACAAATATATATATATATATATATATACAAATATATATATATATATATATATTTGTGTGTATATATATACTGTATATATATATATATATATATACAAATATATATATATATATATATATATATACAAATATATATATATATATATATATATTTGTGTGTATATATATACATATATATATATATATATATATACATAGAAATATATATACATATATATATATAAATATATATATATATACATTTGTGTGTATATATATATATATATATATACACACACATATATATATATATATATATGTGTGTGTGTATATATATATATATATATATATACACATTTTTGCTCTTCGAAACACCTCCCAATGAAATCTTGAGTAGTCATGCCTGGAAACTAACAACTGAATGCCTCCCCCACAGACCAACAAAACACAGACGGTAATCGCTTAGGGGCGGATTGTAATTGCAATGACAAAAATGTCTAGAAGGACGACATATTTTTGTAGTTCTAATGATGGAATCATTTTTAACCCAGCCACTGAGGGGGGCAAGCCAGCCTCAACTTGTTGCCGCTCCCACGCCCGGGTAAATGGGGAGGGTTGGTAGCAAGAAAGGCATCCAGCCATTAAAAAATTACACAAAATAAGTATGGTCAGTGAGTATAAGAATGAAATTAATGCAAGGGCGTTCCCCTTAAGCGACGCGTTGGGACCTCGCTGGATCCCTCCTAAAAATCGGCAAGGGATACCCAGTCATGGGAGGGCTGGGTTAAAGAGGCAAGCTCAGAGGAAAATATCTGAGGAGAGGATGAGAGTAGCAACTCTGAATGTGGGGACAATGACTGGAAAAGGGCGAGAGCTGGTTGACCTCATGGAGAGAAGGAAGATGTGTGCAGGAGACCAGGTGGAAGGGAAATAACGCCAGAGAACTAGGTGACGGTTGTAAATTATATTACAGTGGAGCAAATTTGGAAGGAAGAAATGGAGTAGGAATAAAATTATCGAAAGAGTTGAAGGACAATTTGATTGGGGTGAATAGGAAAAAATGACAGATTTATGAGTTTAAAGCTAGGACTGGGAGCAACAATAGTCAATGTAGTGTGTGCCTATGCCCCGCAAACTGAATGTACAGAAGAGGAGAAGGATACATTCTTGGATGAGATAGATCAGGTCCTTAGAATAATTCATGCAAGGGAAAGGGTAATCATAGGAGGAGATCTGAACGGCCACTTGGGAATTAGTAGGGAAGGGATAGAGAGAGTGCATGGGGGTTGGGGTGTGGGTGAGAGAAATGATGGGGGAGAAAGAGTGATTGATTTTGCATTGGCTTTTGACCTAGCAATGATCAACACCTTCTTTGAGAAAAAGATTAACAGACTGATTACTTACAGTAGTGGTGGCAAGGGGAGCCAGATAGATTTGCTGCTGTGTAAGAGAAACCATCTGAAGGAAGTTAGAAATTACAAGTTGATACATGGGGAGAGTGTAGCAGTGCAACATAGGTTAGTGGTAATTGATTGCAGACTAAGGAATTGTAGGAGAAGTATAAAGGCGAGAATGGTCCCAAAGATTAAGTTGTGGAAATTGAAAGAGGAAGAACTGAGAGTCTTGTTTAAGGAAAGAGTGCTGGAAGAAGTAAGGTTACATGAGGATGTACAAGAATGGTGGACTGAGAATAGTAAAGTGATTCTAAGGATCGGTGAGGAAGTACAGTACTTGGAAAGTCATCAGGAAGAAGACCCCCAAATGATAAAGATTCGTGGTGATGGAATGATGAGGTGCAAGAACGGGTAAAAACTAAGAAAGAAGCCAAGAAGAAGGCAGATCTATCAGGACAAGAGCAGGATAAAGAAAATCATAAACAATCAAAGAAAGAAGCAAGAAGAGCAGTAGCAAAGGCAAAGGCAGAGACAGTAAATGAAATCTATAATGAGATGGAAACACCAGAAGGAGAGAAGAAAATATTAGGAATTGCTAAGGCCCAAGATGCTGCATCCAAAGACCTGACACATATAAGGCAAATAAAAGATAGCAATGGCATAGTTCTAGCAGAAGAGAGTGAAATCAAAAGAAGGTGGGAAACTTATTTTGAAGGACTATTGAATGACGAGAACCCAAGAACAATATTTGAAGATGGACTCCCAAACGAGATAGTTACCATAGGAGTGACTAGAAGAGAAGTAGAACAAGCAGTAAAGAAGATGAAATATAGTAAAGCGGCAGGACTGGATAATATACCAGTAGAGGTATGGAAGAGTTTTGGAGAGGAAGGCATAGATATCTTGTGGGACTTGACACAGAAGATCTTCAATCAGGAAAAGATGCCAGAGGAATGGAGAAGAAGCTTAATAATTCACATTTATAAGGGGAAGGGAGACATCCAGGAATATGGCAACTACAGAGGAATCAAAGCTGATAAGCCATACTATGAAAATATGGGAGAAGATAATTGAGAAGAGACTCAGAGATGAAACAACAATTGGTGAGGAACAATTTGGATTCATGCCAGAAAGAGGGACTGTAGAAGCAATATTTGCTTTGAGACAGATGATAGAAAAACATCGTGAGAAACAAAAAGGATTACATATGGTCTTTATTGACATGGAGAAAGCAGACAATCGAGTACCACGTCAGGAGCTGTGGAGATGTATGAGAGAAAAGGGAGTCCCTGAGAAGAGATGAACAGTATATTGGGAGGTGAGTAATGGAAATGGAGGTACAGGGAACGAGAAGGAGAGGGAGACCAAAGCAAAGGTGGGTGGACCTTCGATCAAAGGGATTAACCGGTGATGAGGTGTGGGACCAGAAACATCGACCCCACATAGAAGTGGGAAAAGATGTAGACGAAGAAGAAGAAGAAGAATGATGGAGTTCTTTTGACTTATTAAACTTAGTCACCACAGTGATGGTAATGTTGGACTCGATTGAAGGTCTTCGGTACTGACTAGTCAGAGTGCTGGAGCTAACTGTTAGCTTACGGTCATATGATATTGAATTTGAAATTACGCTGATTATTGTGCATTTACTATTCAATAATTATATTATCAATGCGGTGCAATCGTTAAGTAAATAATAATAAATAACAGGTACCAACGACACAGGTTAAAACCATACCACACGTTCATGGGTATCTACTACAGTGTCTAATATCTAATTTTCCTTGTTTCCTTTCCTCACTGGGAATGGATATTTTAACTGTTGGAGCCCTTGAGCTTATATCAACCTCCTTTTCGAACTGGGGTTGTAGCTTCCAAGTAATAATAATAATAATAATAATAATAATAATAATAATAATCCGTAATCGTTGTAGATATCTACGCGATTCTTATTTGATATGTAAAGTGGTGCTCCTAGATCTATTACAAACACTACACGATGACGGTGGTGAAAACCTGTTAAGCTTTATGAAGTCATCAAAACATACAATTATAACACCACCATTACTACCTACATGTATAGCTGTTAATTTTTTTATTGTATTAAACGTCTTTCTAGTACAACTAGGAGTGGTTTTGTGTTTGAAATAAAATATAGATTACGACAATTCATGCATTATTTCGATAATATATTTGTCAATTAGGACAAACATATTCGTTACTCTTAGAATAATCTTCATAGGATTATTTTGTTCAACTAAACATCAAAAGGTAAAAATAGATTTGCTTTATAAATTTCACAGGTGCAAGAGATGGGTACGCATCGTGAAAAGAAAATTCATTGTACCAGAGTTGTTGATGTCACAACAGTACTAGACTCGATGGAAGTCACAGTAACAGCACCAAAAAATTTTTACTATGTGAAGAGCATTTTAGAGCTGAGCACTATACGAATCCCGCAGAAAAGGGAGAGTATTTATTAAATAAGGTTTTAAAGAAGAATAAGATTATACATTTTAAAAATGTCGATCATATTCTAAGATTGGTAAATTGAATAACCAGAAAAATAAAGCCCCATATAACACCCACAACCACTTTCCTCATATACATCGATAAAAAGATACATACACACGAATCTCAAAATTAACCAAGGCAAATACTCTTATTTTATTTTCTTATTTTAACCAAATAATGGCTGTAACTTGCCTTATCTCCCAAAAATTTGTATTCAATACTTATGTGCATATATATATATATATATATATATATATATACATATATATATATATATATATATACATGGTCCTCAGTTCCATAGTCCTAAGCCATGTAGGCCTAGGTCTTGCCTTGTGTAGCCCATATGAGCATTTGGTGAACTAAACACTCTTGAGGAGTGCGGAGAGCATGCCCAAACCATCTCAATCTACCCGTCATTATAATCTCATCCACGAATGGCACTCGAGTAATCTCTCTTACAGTTTCATTGCTAATCATGCCCTGCATATATATATATATATATATATATATATATACTTTATCATAGGTTTGGTTCCCGGACAATACACCATCTTATAATATAATTTTGGTGCCTAAACCCTGGATCCAACATCATATAATAAATTTTGGTTCTCAGACCTTGAAGCCATATATATATATATATATATATGATTATATATATTTATATAAAGTATATATATTTATATATATACATATATGAACGTATATATATATATATATATATATTTATATAAAGTATATATATTTATATATATACATATATGAACGTATATATATATATATATATATATAAATCAAAATATATGTATATATATATATATATATATAATCATATATATTTATATATATACATATATATATAAATATATATATATATATATATATACATATATGTATGTACAAATGTGTGTGTGTACATATATATATATATATATGTATATATATATATATATATATATTTATATATATATATATATATATATACGCACAAACATATACATGCACACACATATATCTATATTCATCTATCTATCGATCTATATATATATATATATATATATTTATATATATACATATATATAGTATATATATATATATATATATATCCACGTAAAAATATATATAAATATATATATATACATATATATATATATATATATATGTATATATAAATTTTGTATATGTATGTATATTAATCTATATATGTATACATATATATATATATATATATATATGTATATATAATATATATGTATGTATATATATATATATATATATAAATATATATATATATATATATATACATATATATTCATATATAGACACTATATATATATATATATATACATATATACATATATTCATATATATAAACCTATATATATATATATATATATATACATATATATATATATATATATATAAATTTATATATATAAAAATATTTATCAAAAAATATTTATATCTATATATATGTATATATGTATATATATATATATATATATATATATCTATAGATATATATATATATATATATATATATTTATATATATATATATATATATACTGTATATATAAATATATATATATATATATATATATTTATATATATTTATATATATGCATATATATATATATAAATATATATATATATATATATATATGAATATATATATATATATATATATATAATCTACATAAAATTTAAATATATGTATATATACATATATGTAATTATATATATTAATACATAATTATATATATATATATATATATATACGCACACACTTATATCTATATCTATCTATCTATCTATATGTATATATATATATATATATATATTTGGGCTCAAGCCATGTCGTCCTGATGGAAGTTCCTATAGGGTAGCTTCCTAGGGTATATTACAACTACGGCGATATTCCTAGAGAATTTACCTTAAGGTACCAGAATTCTAACTCCTGGAGCGAATATCCCTCATGAAAGGGATATCGCGACATATTAGAGGACGTATTCTTGACACGCCACATGGCAATCTGCATCCCGAACAGAGATTTCATCTCGCAGGGGGCGATTGGCAAGAAACGAATTCGGGAAAGAAAAAGGGGAGCCGCTCCCAAGGCTCCCTATCTTCCGATTCGTATGCGTGCCTGACGCCAATCCTGGCGCCATCTGTATTCCTTTTTGCGTAGCTTACCAACTTGGTTTTTTTTCCTGTGTTTCTCTCAAATCTTGGATTCATTCTACTTTTCATGGCTTCTCCGTCTTCGTCGGCCTCTGATAAGTTGAGTACCATGTCTTTTATGTATAAATGTAGGCTCTTGGTAAATTTTTGAGTGATTAATAGGATTAATCTTTGTTACAAGATCCGTAGCCTACCGGAGGCATCATGGACGCTGTCGCTCGCTAGGTATAAGTTTAGTTAGTCAGAGCGACATTCCTGGTTGTTTTGCTTTAATAAATTTTAGCTATTTAGCATTACATAGGATTTCCTTTCGTGCTTAGTATTATTTTGGCGAAGTATTCGCCATTCTGGCCTACGCTAGGCCATGTAGCCTAGTCGTTTGGTCCTAGTACTTCATGCATGATTTTGGTTTTTCCGAGTGTAATAAATTTTTATTGAAGCTTTAGGCTATGTTTTATACATTTAAGATTGTGTGGAATATTTCCAAGATAGTATACGAGTGAGTTTCGGTGATTTAGGTAATCGATTCTCTTGGTGCCTAGGCTAAGTTGCTTATGGAACCTTAGTATACTTTTTCATACTCCCCGCTTGCTTTCTTTTCTTCGGAGAAGGTATGCAATCCCTTTCCCTCTGTTTAAGCCTTGGGCTTATCCCTAAGTGGTTTTTTCCAAATTAATTTTCGATAAAACTATACTGGGGTGTTACTGTACCTTCCTGTTCCAGTAAGTCTGGTTCAAAGAGGGACAGAACAACAGAGTTTTTAGTCTGAGTCTGTGCTTGTCTGGCTTGGGGTAGAGTCTCCCTCGCTGGCCTGAAACAGACAAAGGTGGCTTAGCCTCCTTAGGTCACTACCGAAGGTTTCTGTGGATATGATTCCTTCTTTTGTGATCTACCAGACTAGTCCTTGTTGCTGTTCTCGGGGGAGGATAAGTTTCTTTCCCTGGGAGTGGCAACACCTTCCTTGCTTTGGTGCTCTGGGGGCTGGCAAGTATTGCTGGCCTCCCCCCTAGATCTCCCTTAGGCTAAGATAAGTTTCTTGGCTGCGGGTGATCCGTCTCTAAAGCAAGGTTGGTAGGACCCTCTTTTGTCCCTTCCCCCTCTATCTCCGTAATGGCCTAGCCATTACAGTACTGTGCGCCGTTCTACTATTGGACCTAGTATAGGTCCCTTATCCATGCCTGCCTGTAGAGCCAAACGGCATTGGCCAGGAAGCCTGAATTAGATTCTCCCCTTCCTTATATGCACTCTTTCGGATTGCCGGGCTTGGAGGTAGTGTACACTCTTATCCCGGCATCCATCCTATTTTTCTTCTAGTGCTGTACCTGACCCGGCTGCCGGCCTATGAGGCCGGCAGCCGGGCAGGTGTAGTCCTCTGGTTCTTTTGCTGCCAGCTGGCATCGGTCCTGTACCTTTGCCGGCCGGCTAATGTCAGCCCTTGTCTGCCGGTCACCAAGAGTGTGGCCAGCAGCTGGGTACTACCTTGTGTAGTTGCCGGCCGGCAGCCATTGCCGGCCGACATTGGCTGTTGCCAGCCGGCAATTGCTGCCGACCGGCACATGCATTTGAACCAGAGTTCTGCCGCCTTATAGCTGTTAAGTAGTATACTTTAAAGGTAGTTATGGTGTGTGCCGGCCGGCACGTATCCTCCTATACTGTACTAGTATTCTTCAGTATAACATATACAATAAGAGGAAAACTATAGTATGGGTTTTGGTACAGCACTGTGTGTTCTAACACTTTTGTGTTTTCTTGCACAGTCCCTTGCTGTTGCCCTACAGATAGGAAAGTGAGTTCTTTCCTGTTTATTATCCAGGATTTTAAAATCATTGCTTAGGTGTGAGCTCCACCTGTTTCCTCTGGAAACTTTGCATTGGTTACTCTAGAAGAGATTAACCATTTGACTTTATTATCTGGAAGGCTGCAGCAATGGGTTGTGAGGGAAACACAAGTGTATCATTAACATGATAAAATTTATTTTACTATAAGGATATATTTATTTAAATGTTGATGTGGGTTGGAGCGAATTGTAACTTATTGCGCATCTGGAATATCTTTTGTCTTATCCATATCTAAATGTCGCACGGTTAGCAGGCGAACTACCGAAAAATTTGCTAACCACTTTGGTACTGCCTATCGTGTCGACTGGTGGTGGCAAGTGTTATTTTTGTGGATGTAGACACAAGAATGAAGTCGGTGACATGTAAGGCCGGCAGGTGATGGGATATTTGTGTTTGGCAATCTCCTACTGGGGTTCAAGGCCTGTGATAGTGAGGCCATTGAAGTGAGTGCAATACAGTGTATTATGGATGTTATATGATATTTCATTTGGAATTGCCCTTATTGGTAATTGGATTCTATGTATATATACAGTAATGTTTAATGGTATGAGTACATTTAATTTGATGCCGAGTGTTTTAGTGGCTACAGTACCGTAGTTTAAAGTGGTATTTATTTACATTGCTATAAAAATAGTTATTGTTAAAATTATACATACCAATATGGATTGTTCATGTAAATTACTATGAGGGTTGTACTAAGGACAAATATTATTTTTTTTGATGATTAAATCTGGAAAATTAGGGAAATTCAAAATTTGTATAGCTGGTTGGATTGTATTATTTTTTATTACATGGAATATGTATTTCAGGTTGAAACTTATTGTTGGCAATAAAAAACTGTTACAACTTATGGTCCATCCTTGAACATCCCAGTACATTTCAACTTCAATCGCCATGGGTGTGCAAGAGGAACTCATCGCCCTGAAGAGGAAGAGGGCAATCAGCAAAGGGAAGTTCACCAGGAAGGTAACTATGTGCAATGAAGGAATCAATCGAGGTGATGATTTATTAGTGTTAACGAAGAACTATGAGGAAATGGTTGAAGCCTTTAAATGCTTAGAGTATCAAAATGATGAATTGATACATTTTATATGTGAAAACGAGGATAAGCTAGCCGATAGTAATTTAGAAGAAGAAGCCCAACAATATATTCTAGATAGTGAAAGATTAAAATGTGAAGTAAGTGCAAAAATATTCAAAGGTGTCCAGGGTGTAAAGGCAACAGATAAATCGAAGATTAAAGTAAAGAAATTTGAACCACCAATGTTCGAAGGTAATTTAAGAAACTATCCAACTTTTAAGGAAGATTATGAGAATTTAGTTAAGAGTATATATGGCACTGATCCATATGCTCTCAAAATGTGTCTAGGTGGAGAAGCACTTCAAGCAGTGAAGGGCTCAGAGGGTAATTATGATGAAATGATTCAACGTTTGGATGATAAATTTGGGAATCCCAGAAAGATTGTAGACTTAGTGGTTGGTGAGCTTAGATCTCTAAAGAAAATTTACGATAATGATACCAAAGGATTTATTAAAATGGTCGATCAGGTTGAGCAATGTTGGCTTGATTTAAAAAAGGTAAATCTCTCTGATGAACTTAATAGTGCAAACGTTGTCAGCCATATAGAAAAGGTTTTACCTTCACTTCAAAAGAGAGAATGGGTAATTAAAGCAGATGAGGTATCAGTAACTAGCAATCTGTTTCCAGAGTTGTTGAAGTTCTTACAGAAGGAGAGAAAACTTTTGGAATATAGGAATTCCAATGTTAGGAGTAGCGGTAGTGATAATAAGGCAACAGTCTATCATGTTGACAGCACAGTTGAGAATGAATCGGAATTGATAAAATTGGTGAAACAAATTGGGGAAGAACAAAGTATAAAAAATAAGGAATTTGAATCTTGTATTGTTAACTTGACAGAAATGGTTAAAGGTATTAAACCTAAGGCAGAGAGTAAGGGGATAGGATGCCTGTTACACAATTCAATTGGTCATGATATAACAGAATGTTATAAATTTAATGGTTGTGGTAGCAAAGAAAGATTTGAGATTATAAAGGGTAATGGAATATGTTTTAGGTGTCTAAGGGGATATCATACTGCTCGTAGCTGCAATGTTGGTACATTGTGTGATGTCATCATGGAAGGTAAAGGGCCATGCAATCGTAATCATCATCCACTGTTACATTCCGATAGAGTAGAAAATAGTATTCACAAAGCGATATCAGAAAAGGGATTTGCAGTGTTATTGAATATCAGTATGGTGAATAGTAAGAACAGGCCTGTTAGTGTATTGTGGGATCCAGGAGCGGATATTTCATTTATAACAAATAGGATGGCTAAGAAATTGGGTTTAAGTGGAAAGCATATAAATTCATCCATGATCAAGGTGGGCAATACGGTTGAATATCACTCAAGCAACGAATATTGTGTACCACTAATTGATAAATCTGGTAAGGTTTGGAATGTGAATGCTGTTGGAATTAATGAAATAACAGCCAAAATCAAGGAAGTAGACTTATCCAGGGTATCTGAACTTTTTGAGGGAATATCAAACTTAGAGCTGAATCGCCCACATGGGGAAATTGATATGCTTATTGGTGCTGATTATTGTGAAATATTGCCAAGGGTTGTTGAAACAAATAAGGGTCTCCAGTTGCTAGAAAATCAGTTTGGGTTCAGCATACGTGGTAGACACGATAAAATTACTAATCAAGTTAATACTAGTAATCATGTGTTTGTGAGAATTCATAAACTTTCAAGTTCAGTAAATTTGAATGAAATCAATATTGAGCCAACAGAAAATCTAAAGGATCAGTTAGATAAATTTTTTGCCATAGAAGAAATGGGAACAAGGTGTAATCCACAATGTATCAAATTTATGTGCAGAGGTTGTCCTGGACTCAATTATGTAAGTTTGAAAGAAGAAAAGGAAATGAAATTGATTGAGGAAGGATTAACGTATGATGAGAAACAGAAATGCTGGTTTGTAAGGTATCCTTGGATAAGAGATCCAAATCAATTGAAAAATAACATAAAGGTAGCAAATGCCAGGTTAAGAACAACAGAGAATAGATTAAGGAAACTTGGGAATGAGTATGCAATGAAATATCAGAAAGAGATTGAAGATATGGTTAGAAGGGGAGTAGCTAGGAAATTAACTAATAAGGAGATTCAAGAGTACAACGGCCCAATTCACTATATTCATCACCATGAGGGGTTGAAGCCAGAATCTAGTTCAACCCCAGTGCGCATTGTCTTCAATTCTTCAGCATCTTATATGGGACAGAGGTTAAACGATTTTTGGGCTAAGGGGCCTGATATTTTGAACAGTTTGCTGGGAGTGTTGTGTAGATTTAGGCAAGATAATATAGCCATGGTGGGTGACATAGCAAAGATGTACCATACTGTAAAACTCAGCACACTAGATGAACATACACATAGATTTGTATGGAGGGACTTGGATGAGAGTAGGCCACCTGATCAGTATGTTCTTACCACAGTAACATTTGGAGATAGGCCCAGTGGTACTATAGCTATGGTAGCTTTGAGACATACAGTAGAAAAATTCGGTAAGGAATCCCAGGATGTGCAAGATAGTAATGTTGTAAGGGGGGCATGGAAACTAGCACAGGTGATTAAAGCTGATCCAGGACAAGATGGCGTTGTCCGTGATGTTGATTTAAGGTATAAGATTATAAAGCATGGGAAGGGATATGATGGTGGAGTGGATAAGATTATGTGTAGATCAGTACACAGGTTGGTGGTGTTATTACCAATAGAAGAACAATGTATTCATACGTAGTTGACCCTTTTGGATAGGGTATCGGTAATTTGCCACTAATGGTGGGGGAGTGTATCATGTTAATGATACACTCCCCCACCATTAGTGGCAAATTACCGATACCCTATCCAAAAGGGTCAACTACGTATGAATACATTGTTCTTCTATTGGTAATAACACCACCAACCTGTGTACTGATCTACACATCATCTTATCCACTCCACCATCATATCCCTTCCCATGCTTTATAATCTTATACCTTAAATCAACATCACGGACAACGCCATCTTGTCCTGGATCAGCTTTAATCACCTGTGCTAGTTTCAATCGCCATGGGTGTGCAAGAGGAACTCATCGCCCTGAAGGGGTAACTTGGATCTTTAATATGCCTAGTGACGCACCTTGGTATAATGGGGCAAGTGAAGCCCTGATCAAATCTGTCAAAAGGTGTCTTTGTATTAGTGTGGGAGATTCTGTATTGAATTTTGGAGAGTTACAAACTGCTTTGTTTAGTATTGCTAATCTGATGAATGAAAGACCAATTGGTACAAAACCTGGATTTAGTTTAGAGTTGGGGGGATACCTCTGTCCCAATGATCTGTTGCTTGGTCGGTCCACTTGCTTTTGTCCAAGTGGGATGTACGATATTAGTGGGGATCACAAAAGGAGATTAAAGTTTATACAAAGTATAATAGAATCCTTCTGGAAAAAGTGGCACCGAGACTATTTTCCTTCATTGTTAATCAGGCAGAAATGGCATACAACAAGGAGGAATGTAAGAGTTGGAGATGTGGTACTTGTGCAAGATAGTAATGTTGTAAGGGGGGCATGGAAACTAGCACAGGTGATTAAAGCTGATCCAGGACAAGATGGCGTTGTCCGTGATGTTGATTTAAGGTATAAGATTATAAAGCATGGGAAGGGATATGATGGTGGAGTGGATAAGATTATGTGTAGATCAGTACACAGGTTGGTGGTGTTATTACCAATAGAAGAACAATGTATTCATACGTAGTTGACCCTTTTGGATAGGGTATCGGTAATTTGCCACTAATGGTGGGGGAGTGTATCATTAACATGATACACTCCCCCACCATTAGTACAACGGCCCAATTCACTATATTCATCACCATGAGGTGTTGAAGCCAGAATCTAGTTCAACCCCATGTACATATGATATATACAATCTAGTAACTGGATGATTTGCTGGTAGCAACATATAGTCTTCTCTATTCCAATTTTCCTTTAGCCACTTAGAAATTCTTTGTCCTACTACTATGACTCCATTCTTAATTGAAGGTCCTAATCTTCTGAACCTAACTTTCCAATCAGTCATGTCCCTTTGCATCTCTCTAACCCACATTAGTTCTGCTTTAGTAATGCCTTGAACTGTTGGTTCCCTCAGCATACCCTTAAAGGATCTGCATTTGAAAACATTCATTACCCTGCATGTAACTCTTAGTAGTTTGTAATAATCACTAAATCTATTAACATCAACCATGTGTATTACATGGTTCTGACTTACTTTAGCAACAGCCATGACAACACCTACTCTATCAGTTAGTTCAATTTCACAATCTTGTTTGATAGGCCATTTTGAAATTGGTAATGTTAGGAATTTTGGTCCATTTTGCCAGGCAGAATTTTCACCCATTTTTTCTGGACTACACGGTTTAGAGGTCATATCAGCAACATTTTGAATCGAATCAACCCACCACCATTCCCTTGAATCAGTTTTTATTTGTATCTCTGCAATGCGTACAGCAACAAATGTGTTGAATCCATGGGACTCCTTTTGAATTTGTGATCTTACAATTGTCGAGTCAACTATGTGATAAACCGACTCAAACTCCCATGAAAACTCCTTTACTATGAGTTCTCTCATCCTAGCAGCTATGAGAGCACCACATAATTCCAGACAACAACTCTGGAAACAGATTGCTAGTTACTGATACCTCATCTGCTTTAATTACCCATTCTCTCTATTATTTAGAGTTGGGGGGATACCTCTGCCCCAATGATCTGTTGCTTGGTCGGTCCACTTGCTTTTGTCCAAGTGGGATGTACGATATTAGTGGGGATCACAAAAGGAGATTAAAGTTTATACAAAGTATAATAGAATCCTTCTGGAAAAAGTGGCACCGAGACTATTTTCCTTCATTGTTAATCAGGCAGAAATGGCATACAACAAGGAGGAATGTAAGAGTTGGAGATGTGGTACTTGTGCAAGATAGTAATGTTGTAAGGGGGGCATGGAAACTAGCACAGGTGATTAAAGCTGATCCAGGACAAGATGGCGTTGTCCGTGATGTTGATTTAAGGTATAAGATTATAAAGCATGGGAAGGGATATCATGGTGGAGTGGATAAGATTATGTGTAGATCAGTACACAGGTTGGTGGTGTTATTACCAATAGAAGAACAATGTATTCATACGTAGTTGACCCTTTTGGATAGGGTATCAGTAATTTGCCACTAATGGTGGGGGAGTGTATCATTAACATGATAAAATTTATTATACTATAAGGATATATTTATTTAAATGTTGATGTGGGTTGGAGCGAATTGTAACTTATTGCGCATCTGGAATATCTTTTGTCTTATCCATATCTAAATGTCGCACGGTTAGCAGGCGAACTACCGAAAAATTTGCTAACCACTTTGGTACTGCCTATCGTGTCGACTGGTGGTGGCAAGTGTTATTTTTGTGGATGTAGACACAGGAATGTAGTCGGTGACATGTAAGGCCGGCAGGTGATGGGATATTTGTGTTTGGCATTTTCCTACTGGGGTTCAAGGCCTGTGATAGTGAGGCCATTGAAGTGAGTGCAATACAGTGTATTATGGATGTTATATGATATTTCATTTGGAATTGCCCTTATTGGTAATTGGATTCTATGTATATATACAGTAATGTTTAATGGTGTGAGTACATTTAATTTGATGCCGAGTGTTTTAGTGGCTACAGTACCGTAGTTTGAAGTGGTATTTATTTACATTGCTATAAAAATAGTTATTGTTAAAATTATACATACCAATATGGATTGTTCATGTAAATTACTATGAGGGTTGTATTAAGGACAAATATTATTTTTTTTGATGATTAAATCGGGAAAATTAGGGAAATTCAAAATTTGTATAGCTGGTTGGATTGTATTATTTTTTATTACATGGAATATGTATTTCAGGTTGAAACTTATCGTTGGCAATAAAAAACTGTTACAACTTATGGTCCATCCTTGAACATCCCAGTACATTGGAATTCATATATTCCAAAATTTTTCTCTCCTTCTGTAAGAACTTCAACAACTCTGGAAACAGATTGCTAGTTACTGATACCTCATCTGCTTTAATTACCCATTCTCTCTTTTGAAGTGAAGGTAAAACCTTTTCTATATGGCTGACAACGTTTGCACTATTAAGTTCATCAGAGAGATTTACCTTTTTTAAATCAAGCCAACATTGCTCAACGTGATCGACCATTTTAATAAATCCTTTGGTATCATTATCGTAAATTTTCTTTAGAGATCTAAGCTCACCAACCACTAAGTCTACAATCTTTCTGGGCTCCCACACTAGATGAACATACACATAGATTTGTATGGAGGGACTTGGATGAGAGTAGGCCACCTGATCAGTATGTTCTTACCACAGTAACATTTGGAGATAGGCCCAGTGGTACTATAGCTATGGTAGCTTTGAGACATACAGTAGAAAAATTCGGTAAGGAATCCCAGGATGTGCAAGATATGATTCTTAATAATACATATGTAGATGATATACTGTATTCTACTGATACCATTGAGAATGCAATCAAATTGATACAGGATACTGAAAGGGTATTGTCGCAGGGAAGTTTCAGAATAAAGCACTGGATAGTCAGCGGGCATTATGAAAACTGCAATATAAGAATAATAGAATCTGATAGTGAGAAAATCTTAGGTTTAAAATGGAATCCTGTAGATGACTATTTTTCCTTTGCTGTAAGACTCAACTTTACACCAAGAATAAGAAAGGTTAGGAGTGGTCCAAATTTAGATATAAGTGAATTTGATTATAAATTTCCAGAAATATTAACACGCAGAAAGATATTGAGTCAAATTGCATCGTTGTATGATCCATTAGGGTTGGTTATACCAGTATTACTCAAAGCTAAGATCTTGATGAGATCCATGATTTCCAAAGGAAACTCAAATGGTGGTGGAATCAAGTGGGATGATCCACTTGATGATTCCATGATGAACGAATGGAAAGCGTTTTTCAAAGAATTGTATGGACTGGAGTCATTAACTTTTAGAAGACCCTTAAAGCCATCTAATGCTTTTGGTAAGCCGAACCTAGTAATATTTTCTGATGGTAGCACGCAAGCATATGGGGCTTGTGCATATGTGAGGTGGCAAATCAGTGATAGTAAGTTTGAATCAAGTCTGATAATGGCAAAAAATAAGATTGCACCAGTGAAACAAATGTCTATTCCTCGTCTGGAATTATGTGGTGCTCTCATAGCTGCTAGGATGAGAGAACTCATAGTAAAGGAGTTTTCATGGGAGTTTGAGTCGGTTTATCACATAGTTGACTCGACAATTGTAAGATCACAAATTCAAAAGGAGTCCCATGGATTCAACACATTTGTTGCTGTACGCATTGCAGAGATACAAATAAAAACTGATTCAAGGGAATGGTGGTGGGTTGATTCGATTCAAAATGTTGCTGATATGACCTCTAAACCGTGTAGTCCAGAAAAAATGGGTGAAAATTCTGCCTGGCAAAATGGACCAAAATTCCTAACATTACTGGGATGTTCAAGGATGGACCATAAGTTGTAACAGTTTTTTATTGCCAACGATAAGTTTCAACCTGAAATACATATTCCATGTAATAAAAAATAATACAATCCAACCAGCTATACAAATTTTGAATTTCCCTAATGTACTGGGATGTTCAAGGATGGACCATAAGTTGTAACAGTTTTTTATTGCCAACGATAAGTTTCAACCTGAAATACATATTCCATGTAATAAAAAATAATACAATCCAACTAGCTATACAAATTTTGAATTTCCCTAATTTTCCCGATTTAATCATCAAAAAAAATAATATTTGTCCTTAATACAACCCTCATAGTAATTTACATGAACAATCCATATTGGTATGTATAATTTTAACAATAACTATTTTTATAGCAATGTAAATAAATACCACTTCAAACTACGGTACTGTAGCCACTAAAACACTCGGCATCAAATTAAATGTACTCACACCATTAAACATTACTGTATATATACATAGAATCCAATTACCAATAAGGGCAATTCCAAATGAAATATCATATAACATCCATAATACACTGTATTGCACTCACTTCAATGGCCTCACTATCACAGGCCTTGAACCCCAGTAGGAAAATGCCAAACACAAATATCCCATCACCTGCCGGCCTTACATGTCACCGACTACATTCCTGTGTCTACATCCACAAAAATAACACTTGCCACCACCAGTCGACACGATAGGCAGTACCAAAGTGGTTAGCAAATTTTTCGGTAGTTCGCCTGCTAACCGTGCGACATTTAGATATGGATAAGACAAAAGATATTCCAGATGCGCAATAAGTTACAATTCGCTCCAACCCACATCAACATTTAAATAAATATATCCTTATAGTATAATAAATTTTATCATGTTAATGATACACTCCCCCACCATTAGTGGCAAATTACTGATACCCTATCCAAAAGGGTCAACTACGTATGAATACATTGTTCTTCTATTGGTAATAACACCACCAACCTGTGTACTGATCTACACATAATCTTATCCACTCCACCATCATATCCCTTCCCATGCTTTATAATCTTATACCTTAAATCAACATCACGGACAACGCCATCTTGTCCTGGATCAGCTTTAATCACCTGTGCTAGTTTCCATGCCCCCCTTACAACATTACTATCTTGCACAAGTACCACATCTCCAACTCTTACATTCCTCCTTGTTGTATGCCATTTCTGCCTGATTAACAATGAAGGAAAATAGTCTCGGTGCCACTTTTTCCAGAAGGATTCTATTATACTTTGTATAAACTTTAATCTCCTTTTGTGATCCCCACTAATATCGTACATCCCACTTGGACAAAAGCAAGTGGACCGACCAAGCAACAGATCATTGGGGCAGAGGTATCCCCCCAACTCTAAACTAAATCCAGGTTTTGTACCAATTGGTCTTTCATTCATCAGATTAGCAATACTAAACAAAGCAGTTTGTAACTCTCCAAAATTCAATACAGAATCTCCCACACTAATACAAAGACACCTTTTGACAGATTTGATCAGGGCTTCACTTGCCCCATTATACCAAGGTGCGTCACTAGGCATATTAAAGATCCAAGTTACCCCTTCCTTTTCTCCAATGTTTTCTATTTTCTTGCTTGCTGATATCAACTGAGTTCCCTTATCTGAATATATAATTTTAGGAGCTCCTCTAATAGCAATAAACCTTTGAAATGTGGTCAGAAAATCATCAGTACTGTATCCTTCAGCCAAATCTAAGTGAACAGCTCTAGTAACTAAACAGTTAAATATAACACCAAAGGCTTTACCATGAGTTCTCCTTTTAACCGTGTCTCTTATTGTTAAGGGTCCAAACAAATCTATAGCTGTGTAATAGAAAGGTGGAGCAGGTTTCATTCTTTCTATCCTCATTTGACCCATGCATTGGTCTTCTAACTTCTTTGTTAACTTCCTACATGTCACACATTGATTTTTTATTGCCTTTATTATTTTTCTGGCCCCTGGAATCCAGAATTTTCTTTGTAACTTTGCCAGAGTAGTCTCTATGCCAGCATGGTCAACCCCATGTACATATGATATATACAATCTAGTAACTGGATGATTTGCTGGTAGCAACATATAGTCTTCTCTATTCCAATTTTCCTTTAGCCACTTAGAAATTCTTTGTCCTACTACTATGACTCCATTCTTAATTGAAGGTCCTAATCTTCTGAACCTAACTTTCCAATCAGTCATGTCCCTTTGCATCTCTCTAACCCACATTAGTTCTGCTTTAGTAATGCCTTGAACTGTTGGTTCCCTCAGCATACCCTTAAAGGATCTGCATTTGAAAACATTCATTACCCTGCATGTAACTCTTAGTAGTTTGTAATAATCACTAAATCTATTAACATCAACCATGTGTATAACATGGTTCTGACTTACTTTAGCAACAGCCATGACAACACCTACTCTATCAGTTAGTTCAATTTCACAATCTTGTTTGATAGGCCATTTTGAAATTGGTAATGTTAGGAATTTTGGTCCATTTTGCCAGGCAGAATTTTCACCCATTTTTTCTGGACTACACGGTTTAGAGGTCATATCAGCAACATTTTGAATCGAATCAACCCACCACCATTCCCTTGAATCAGTTTTTATTTGTATCTCTGCAATGCGTACAGCAACAAATGTGTTGAATCCATGGGACTCCTTTTGAATTTGTGATCTTACAATTGTCGAGTCAACTATGTGATAAACCGACTCAAACTCCCATGAAAACTCCTTTACTATGAGTTCTCTCATCCTAGCAGCTATGAGAGCACCACATAATTCCAGACGAGGAATAGACATTTGTTTCACTGGTGCAATCTTATTTTTTGCCATTATCAGACTTGATTCAAACTTACTATCACTGATTTGCCACCTCACATATGCACAAGCCCCATATGCTTGCGTGCTACCATCAGAAAATATTACTAGGTTCGGCTTACCAAAAGCATTAGATGGCTTTAAGGGTCTTCTAAAAGTTAATGACTCCAGTCCATACAATTCTTTGAAAAACGCTTTCCATTCGTTCATCATGGAATCAATGTGTGACATGTAGGAAGTTAACAAAGAAGTTAGAAGACCAATGCATGGGTCAAATGAGGATAGAAAGAATGAAACCTGCTCCACCTTTCTATTACACAGCTATAGATTTGTTTGGACCCTTAACAATAAGAGACACGGTTAAAAGGAGAACTCATGGTAAAGCCTTTGGTGTTATATTTAATTGTTTAGTTACTAGAGCTGTTCACTTAGATTTGGCTGAAGGATACAGTACTGATGATTTTCTGACCACATTTCAAAGGTTTATTGCTATTAGAGGAGCTCCTAAAATTATATATTCAGATAAGGGAACTCAGTTGATATCAGCAAGCAAGAAAATAGAAAACATTGGAGAAAAGGAAGGGGTAACTTGGATCTTTAATATGCCTAGTGACGCACCTTGGTATAATGGGGCAAGTGAAGCCCTGATCAAATCTGTCAAAAGGTGTCTTTGTATTAGTGTGGGAGATTCTGTATTGAATTTTGGAGAGTTACAAACTGCTTTGTTTAGTATTGCTAATCTGATGAATGAAAGACCAATTGGTACAAAACCTGGATTTAGTTTAGAGTTGGGGGGATACCTCTGTCCCAATGATCTGTTGCTTGGTCGGTCCACTTGCTTTTGTCCAAGTGGGATGTACGATATTAGTGGGGATCACAAAAGGAGATTAAAGTTTATACAAAGTATAATAGAATCCTTCTGGAAAAAGTGGCACCGAGACTATTTTCCTTCATTGTTAATCAGGCAGAAATGGCATACAACAAGGAGGAATGTAAGAGTTGGAGATGTGGTACTTGTGCAAGATAGTAATGTTGTAAGGGGGGCATGGAAACTAGCACAGGTGATTAAAGCTGATCCAGGACAAGATGGCGTTGTCCGTGATGTTGATTTAAGGTATAAGATTATAAAGCATGGGAAGGGATATGATGGTGGAGTGGATAAGATTATGTGTAGATCAGTACACAGGTTGGTGGTGTTATTACCAATAGAAGAACAATGTATTCATACGTAGTTGACCCTTTTGGATAGGGTATCGGTAATTTGCCACTAATGGTGGGGGAGTGTATCATTAACATGATAAAATTTATTTTACTATAAGGATATATTTATTTAAATGTTGATGTGGGTTGGAGCGAATTGTAACTTATTGCGCATCTGGAATATCTTTTGTCTTATCCATATCTAAATGTCGCACGGATAGCAGGCGAACTACCGAAAAATTTGCTAACCACTTTGGTACTGCCTATCGTGTCGACTGGTGGTGGCAAGTGTTATTTTTGTGGATGTAGACACAAGAATGAAGTCGGTGACATGTAAGGCCGGCAGGTGATGGGATATTTGTGTTTGGCAATCTCCTACTGGGGTTCAAGGCCTGTGATAGTGAGGCCATTGAAGTGAGTGCAATACAGTGTATTATGGATGTTATATGATATTTCATTTGGAATTGCCCTTATTGGTAATTGGATTCTATGTATATATACAGTAATGTTTAATGGTATGAGTACATTTAATTTGATGCCGAGTGTTTTAGTGGCTACAGTACCGTAGTTTAAAGTGGTATTTATTTACATTGCTATAAAAATAGTTATTGTTAAAATTATACATACCAATATGGATTGTTCATGTAAATTACTATGAGGGTTGTACTAAGGACAAATATTATTTTTTTTGATGATTAAATCTGGAAAATTAGGGAAATTCAAAATTTGTATAGCTGGTTGGATTGTATTATTTTTTATTACATGGAATATGTATTTCAGGTTGAAACTTATTGTTGGCAATAAAAAACTGTTACAACTTATGGTCCATCCTTGAACATCCCAGTACAACAAGTGTGTGTCTTTCCTTTCTGAATTGTTATGCTATACTATGCATATCCAGTGATACATAGTTCACTTGATACTCATGGAAATTTCTTCTCTTTACAGAAGGACCCTCCGAAGTGCGGAAGTGCTTTCTGCAACGTCCGTAGCAAGAACCTCTGCGGACATGAGTTTTGTAGGAGACACGCAGCATGCGCTGTCTCCAAGGATGATCTCCGGTATTGGGACCCTCAGGTATGTACTGTGTGCACTAACCTGATTACTGAGGCCTTTGATTCCCCTAGGACGGCGGAATCAAGGGATATAGCTAGGAAGAAGCTTCGTACCTGGGTAAGGGGCTTCCAAAAGAACACTTCTGGCCCTTATCTTCCAAGTGATTCCCCAGCCTCAAGAGGAGATCTCCCAAGTTCAGATCCAAGTGGATGCTGAAGTCGCGGTCGCGATGCAAGACATCCAATTAGATGACAGGATGTCTGATGTGGACGAGTGTCTGGAGGAAGACCTCCTGGCAGAAGCCCAGGATGAAGTTCAAGCCCCAGACGTTGTAGAGGTAGAGGTCGACGAGGTGTCGGCTACTCCGGTTCAGATTCCGGAGCCTATTCCCTCAACATCGGCCGGTCTCCCAGTAGAGCTGGGACAGGCCCTCTCTTCTATTGTTGGAATGATCCAACAAATGCAGAAGGAGAATCAGGAGAAGGCGGCTGCAATGGAACTGCGAATGCAGTGTCTTGCAGAATCACATGGGCCCCAGAAAAAGCTCAATGTGAAAGACCTTCACTTGTGCTCAGATGCTAACCCATGGAGGTATGCTGAGCACATGCCAATGACGACTGGAAAGATCGTCATCTCGGATAAGCTGGGTTCAGTTCCCCTGGAGGAGGTGGAATTCTGGCCCAGCAAGGCATCATATCCGGACTGTTATGTCCGGCTGAGGAAGGAACCAGCTTCAAAGGAGGAGACAGAGCCGAAGGAGGTCATAGTGATGGACCATGCTAAGGCTCAAGCTCTACTTTCATCCTCGATGAAAGAGAGGGGCTTCTCTAACTCAAAGGTAACCGCATTGAACAGGAAGCTCCCTTCCTTTGTGTCCTCGCCTACTAGAGCCTTCCCCTTTTTACAGAAAGGGTTTGCGGCTGTACTAAAAGCAGTCGAGGCCGGCAAGCCTTGCCCCTCCCTAGAGGAGTGTAAACCCTTGTCGCTGGCCCTGCCTATGGACCACAAAGACTGGAAGGACGTCCATCTTACGTTCTCAGTTGGAAAGTTTGAGGCTGATATTGCCGGACGTCAGTTCGGTGAGGACCTCCCTAAGCTGTCTGACTTTCTTTTGCGAAGAGAGTTCGAGACAAAAGAAAGACTGGCTGCCTCAATGTCTCTTCAGACTACTCTCGAGACGATGGCAAGTGACCCCAAGGTCCATGAAATGTTCATGGTGGTGGCCAAGACTCATCTGGCCACAGTGACGAAGGACCTTTATGGCTTCGTCAAGGCAAGGAGAGCTTGTAGGGAGTTCGTGTTCACCTCGGCTACGGTGAGGCACGAGCCAAGGAAACTAATCTCCTCCAACATTTGGGGAAAAGACCTTTTCCCTACCGACTTGGTCAAAGAAGTTGTTGATAATGCCGCCTTGGAGAATAGAAACCTTCTCCAGAAGTGGGGCCTGGCTATCAAATGAAAGTCTTCCCCGGATGAGGGTCCTCAACCAAAGAGGAAGACTATGAGGACTAGGTTACCATCTCGGCCAGCCAAGCCTGTTAGACAGCAACAGCAACTGCAATTGCCATTGCCCCCAGTGCCCCAGATCGTGGCACAAACCCCGACCACTTTTCAGTGGGTACCCCAGGCCGTGTCGACACAGTCCACGGCATTCACCCCAGCGTTCGAAGGGCAGTCTACTTCCTTTCGAGCAAAGCCTAGAGGAGCAGCCAGAGGCTCGTCTAGACGCCCCTCAAGGGGAAATGGATTCAGGGGTGGTCGTGGTCAGGAAGGCAAGACCTCAGGACGGCAGTCCAAGTGAGGTGATTCCGGTAGGAGGGAGACTTCTGAAATTTCGGGATCGGTGGACCTTCGATCCCTGGGCCCACAGCCTACTCAAGAATGGACTGGGCTGGAGCTGGTACAGCACTCCACCCCCGTGCCTTCGGTTTTTCCAACACTCCACCCCCGTTATGGAGGAGTACGTTCAAGAACTGTTGGAGAAAAAAGGTGATCCGAAGGGTGAAGCCCATCAATTTCTAAGGGAGGATGTTTTGTGTTCCCAAGAAAGACTCGGAAAAGCTCAGAGTCATTCTGGACTTGTCGCCACTCAGCAAGTTCATAGTGAATTGCAAATTCAAAATGCTAACACTGCAACACATAAGGACCTTACTGCCCAAGAGGGCATATTCCGTCTCTATAGACTTGTCAGCCGCCTATTGGCACATTCCAATCAGCCATCGACTCTCCCCCTACCTAGGGTTCAGGCTACAACGAAGACTATACGCCTTCGGAGCCATGCCATTCGGGCTAAACATAGCCCCAAGGATTTTTACGAAGCTTGCGAGCGTAGTTCTCAAACAATTACGCCTAAAGGGAATTCAGGTAGTATCCTACCTGGACGACTGGTTGGTGTGGGCAGCATCCGAGACAGAATGCTTGCAAGCTTCCAGTCAAGTGATCCAGTTCCTAAAGTACCTAGGCTTCAATATCAACAGAAAAAAGTCTCGACTTTCTCCATCTCAAAAGTTCCAGTGGCTGGGAATCTACTGGGACCTTTTGTCACACCGTTTCTCCATCCCGGCGAAGAAAAGGAAGGAGATAGCGGGTTCTGTCAAGAGACTTCTAAATTCCGAAAGGATATCAAGACGCGAGCAGGAGAGGGTACTGGGCTCTCTCCAGTTTGCTTCGGTGACAGACCCAGTGCTAAGAGCACAGCTAAAGGATACAATCGGAGTTTGGAGAAGTTATGCATCAAACGCGCGAAGAGATCTGAGAAGACCAGCCGCTTCGGCTAAGTACTCTTCTCAGGCCTTGGTCCCAAGCCAGACATCTAAAGAAGTCGGTTCTTCTTCAGCCACCTCCCCCGTCGGTGACAATTCACTCAGATGCCTCGAAGGAGGGATGGGGAGGTCACTCTCATCGGGAAAAAAGTCCAGGGGACTTGGTCCAAGGTATTCAAGACCTTTCACATAAAACTTTCTAGAAGCTATGGCAGTGCTCCTTACCTTAAAGAAAGTCTCCCCGCATCACTCGATCCACATAAGGTTGGCGATGGACAGCGAGGTAGTTGTGAGATACTTGAATCGACAAGGATCGAGGTCACCACCTCTCAACCAGGTGATGTTGGCCATCTTCCGATTGGCGGAAAAGAAGAAGTGGTACCTGTCGGCAGTTCACCTTCAAGGAGTCCGCAATGTGACGGCGGACGCTCTATCCAGGTTCACACAGATAGAGTCGGAATGGTCCTTAGACGCAGGATCATTCTCCTTTATTCTGAATCAAGTCCCAGAACTGCAGATAGACCTCTTTGCGACGAAAGACAACAAGAAGTTGTCCTGTACGTGCCCCGTACGAGGACCCCTTAGCGGAAGCAGTGGACGCAATGTCCCTCGACTGGAACAGATGGTCCAGGATTTATCTGTTCCCTCCTCACAACCTTCTGTTGAGGGTCCTCAACAAACTGAGATCCTTCAAGGGGTAGCGGCAATAGTGGCCCACAAGTGGCCGAACAGCGTGTGGTTCCCCCTGGCATTGGAACTGTAGCTGAAGTTTGTACCGCTACCAGATCCAGTTCTGACCCAGCGAGTCCAGAAGTCAACTGTCTGCGCTTCATTACAGAAACCCCGGACCCTGCAGCTCATGATTTTCTCTCCCTAGAGGTGAGAAAGCGTCTCGGGATTTCGAAAGCCAGCATAGACTTCCTAGAGGAATATAAGTGCAAATCTACTAGAAGGCAATATGGGTCATCTTGGAGAAAATGGGTGGCCTTTTGTCAAGGCGAAGAATCCGCAGGAGATCTTGAAAGACTTCTGCTTATCTTTCTTCTCCACCTCCATGGTCAAGGATTGGCAGCTAACACGATTTCACCGTGTAAGTCTGCTTTGACAAGACCCATTCTATATGCCTTCCAGGTCGACCTAGGTAACGAGATCTTTAATAAAGTCCCGAAAGCCTGCGCTAGGCTCAGACCTTCAGCAACTCCAAAGCCGATTTCATGGTCTTTAGACAAGTTCTTCATTTCGCTTCTCTGTTGAGCAA
>NC_090732.1:87546405-87548905 GCF_036898095.1 Palaemon carinicauda | reverse complement strand
GCATGCTGGTGCTATTGGATATTCGAATAGAGGTCTTATTAGACTTATGTAGAGATTTATTCGAATGTTTTTATCCAATAGTTTGCAACGTTTTAACGCTACTTTTTTGTGTTTTACTAATTGAAGTTTTTTTTTATATGGCAGCTTATGCCAGTTCTTTTGATAGAGACCAAGGATTTTAGCTTCGTTGTTAAATGGAATATTTAAGCTGTTTACTGTTATTGGTGCTGGTTTACTTTTGGGTACTGATAAGAGTTGGAATTTTTTGCTGTCTCTATATTTTTCCCTTGTTTTTGTTCATTTATTCTTTTGATCTCTCTTTCAGTTTTTTATTTTTAAAGATATTTTGGAAATTATAGGATGTATTGTTACTTCTGTTATGTCATCTGCATAGGCATAGTTTATGGCATATTCGGGGGTAGTTCGCATATCTGCTGTGTATATCGTAAAAAGTGTTAGGGATAGTTTGCCCTCCTGTGGTACCCTCCTTTTTATATCTATTATTTCTTCTAGTTTCCCATCGCCGCTACGTATTCTGACAGTTGTGTCTTTTATGTATCTTGAGAGGCGTTTTTCCATCATAATTGGTAGTCCCAATTGAAGTAGTTTATATTTGAGGCAGTCATACCATACTTTGTCAAATGCCTTAGATATATCTCTGCAAATGACATTGCATTGGTGTTTTTATTTAGTTGGTTCAGGGCTATTGTTGCGTAAATTGCCATGAAGGCAGTTTCAGTGTTTCTCCCTGTCCTGAAACTATGTTGGCGTTTGTAGAATTTATTGTTTTTTTTCCATGAATCTCCTTAGTCTTGTGTTTATGATTTTTTCAAATACTTTACCCGGCACTTCCAGCTGAGTGATTCGCCTTCTGTTTGCTGGCAGTTTTGGGTCTTTCCCTGGTTTGAGGAAAGTATGAGTATTCCCTCTTTGTTTCATTTTGGGTAATATCCCATTGAGTTGGTAGTTTTGATAGCATTAGTTTGTATAAGTCGCTTTTACCTGGTGCTTTGTGTTTAAATGCTTTCATTACCTCGTATACTTTGATGTCTGCTATTAAGTACTTTGTTCTCATCTAGTCTTTGCAGATCTGGATTTTGATATGGGGCTATTTGTTCAGTATTTCCTTGTAGGAAGTTGAGGACTTCTGTTTTTGTGTGTGTCTGTCGAAATTTGCATTTGCTTGGTCTGTAATTTCGAGTGTGCTTACCCATGTTTTGGTAAGTAATTCAATTTGGTCTTCCGTGATTTCTACTTTATCACCATTAGTGTTGATCCACTATGGCATTTATATTTTGGGTTTTCCCACTAATCTGTCTGTATGTTTGCTTTAGTTTTATTATCGTGTTGTTCCAGTTTTAAATGTTTAATCTAAAAGATTCTTCGATTATTTCATTCCGCATGTGTCTTTTTAGGGTTATGTTATCCTTAGCCACCTATGTGTATTTGTTTGTAGGTAATTTAATTGTTGGGTGAGTAGTTTCAAGGCTGTGTTTATGGCATGATCTCTTTATTGGAGAGACTGTATATATTTTTTCTGAGATGTCAGACATCCATTTGTTTATTGCTGAATTTACTGTGATTTGTGTTGTAGTTTCGCTGTTTACGTATATTTTTTCTTCCTGTATGACTATTTTTCTTATTATCGTGTCTTTATAGATTTCCCAGTTTGCCTTATTTGTGTTGCACCTGTCTTTTATTTCTTTGACTATCAGTTTTGTTGAGTTTTATTATGATTGGAATATGATCAGATGCTGTAATGGTTCCTGGTGATATGTTATAGTTTAAGTGTGCTCTGTTGTTTTTAAGTATGATGTCAGGTTTGCTGTCGTATTGTTTATCCAATTTGTTTGCCATTGTGTTGAACATTGGCCCTATATGTGTAAGAAGGTTATGGTTTATATATTGGTTTAGTGCGTTTCCTATTGTATTTGTGGCTAGGTGTCCTATTATCTTGCATTTACATCTCCTATCATGTATGAGGCAATGTTGCTGTGTTTGAGTGGAGAAATATCTGGATGTGGGAGGAATGGTCTTCTGGGTGATTAATATATAGTGCTAATGTTTATTGGGCCGTTCATGGTTTGTATCTGGACTGTTGGCATGCCTGAATTGTAAGTGTCTATTAGCTTGTGTTTGATGGATGTTTTAATTGCTATGGCAACACCTACATTTTTTTCGTTTTGTGTATTCTTTATGTAGACATTATATGCATAGATTTTTATTTGCTCCTCGTTTAAAGTGTTTGAGGAGTTTAATAGTATTATATCTGGGTTTAGTTTCATATATGTGTTTGAGAGAGCGTTTTTCCTTGCTGTCCTTGCTTGGACATTATGTTGAATGATTGTGTTTCTTCTATTAATTGGTGGTTATAACCCATTATGACTACTGTTGCCTTGTGCTGTTATTGCTTTGTGTTTTTGTTTAACAGGCGATTCCTTCTCTAGTTTGGTTGTATTCATCCACTTCGACCTTCATTATTTTTATCACTTTAATGATA
>NC_090732.1:87511405-87538905 GCF_036898095.1 Palaemon carinicauda | reverse complement strand
CAAACTACCAATTAGCTACGATGGTGAAGATGGGTTGATTTCAATTCTAAGTACAAAATACCTGAATTCGACAGGTATAAGTACAGAAGAATTGTCATTGACTTTTATCTTTCTTCGTGGCCAAGTGGCTTAGTCACTGTCTATACAAGCTTGCCGACCAGGGTTCGATTCCCGGCCGGAGCCAAGCTCTTGTCTTTGTGTGATTTCGCCTGGGGCTCTGATCCCGAGGTCGTTAAGAGAATCCAGACATTAATGTATCAAAAATATATATGGCTTATTTGAATATGAAAAACACGTAAAAATGTGCAAAATTTATCATTAATTGAATGCCAAGTAACAAACTACCAATTAGCTACAATGGTGAAGATGGGTTGATTTCAATTCTAAGTACAAAATACCTGAATTCGACAGGTATAAGTACAGAAGAATTGTCATTGACTTTTATCTTTCTTCGTGGCCAAGTGGCTTAGTCACTGTCTATACAAGCTTGCCGACCAGGGTTCGATTCCCGGCCGGAGCCAAGCTCTTGTCTTTGTGTGATTTCGCCTGGGGCTCTGATCCCGAGGTCGTTAAAAGAATCCAGACATTAATGTATCAAAAATATATATGGCTTATTTGAATATGAAAAACACGTAAAAATGTGCAAAATTTATCATTAATTGAATGCCAAGTAACAAACTACCAATTAGCTACGATGGTGAAGATGGGTTGATTTCAATTCTAAGTACAAAATACCTGAATTCGACAGGTATAAGTACAGACGAATTGTCATTGACTTTTATCTTTCTTCGTGGCCAAGTGGCTTAGTCACTGTCTATACAAGCTTGCCGACCAGGGTTCGATTCCCGGCCGGAGCCAAGCTCTTGTCTTTGTGTGATTTCGCCTGGGGCTCTGATCCCGAGGTCGTTAAGAGAATCCAGACATTAATGTATCAAAAATATATATGGCTTATTTGAATATGAAAAACACGTAAAAATGTGCAAAATTTATCATTAATTGAATGCCAAGTAACAAACTACCAATTAGCTACGATGGTGAAGATGGGTTGATTTCAATTCTAAGTACAAAATACCTGAATTCGACAGGTATAAGTACAGAAGAATTGTCATTGACTTTTATCTTTCTTTGTGGCCAAGTGGCTTAGTCACTGTCTATACAAGCTTGCCGACCAGGGTTCGATTCCCGGCCGGAGCCAAGCTCTTGTCTTTGTGTGATTTCGCCTGGGGCTCTGATCCCGAGGTCGTTAAGAGAATCCAGACATTAATGTATCAAAAATATATATGGCTTATTTGAATATGAAAAACACGTAAAAATGTGCAAAATTTATCATTAATTGAATGCCAAGTAACAAACTACCAATTAGCTACGATGGTGAAGATGGGTTGATTTCAATTCTAAGTACAAAATACCTGAATTCGACAGGTATAAGTACAGAAGAATTGTCATTGACTTTTATCTTTCTTCGTGGCCAAGTGGCTTAGTCACTGTCTATACAAGCTTGCCGACCAGGGTTCGATTCCCGGCCGGAGCCAAGCTCTTGTCTTTGTGTGATTTCGCCTGGGGCTCTGATCCCGAGGTCGTTAAGAGAATCCAGACATTAATGTATCAAAAATATATATGGCTTATTTGAATATGGAAAACACGTAAAAATGTGCAAAATTTATCATTAATTGAATGCCAAGTAACAAACTACCAATTAGCTACGATGGTGAAGATGGGTTGATTTCAATTCTAAGTACAAAATACCTGAATTTGACAGGTATAAGTACAGACGAATTGTCATTGACTTTTATTTTTCTTCGTGGCCAAGTGGCTTAGTCACTGTCTATACAAGCTTGCCGACCAGGGTTCGATTCCCGGCCGGAGCCAAGCTCTTGTCTTTGTGTGATTTCGCCTGGGGCTCTGATCCCGAGGTCGTTAAGAGAATCCAGACATTAATGTATCAAAAATATATATGGCTTATTTGAATATGAAAAACACGTAAAAATGTGCAAAATTTATCATTAATTGAATGCCAAGTAACAAACTACCAATTAGCTACGATGGTGAAGATGGGTTGATTTCAATTCTAAGTACAAAATACCTGAATTCGACAGGTATAAGTACAGAAGAATTGTCATTGACTTTTATCTTTCTTCGTGGCCAAGTGGCTTAGTCACTGTCTATACAAGCTTGCCGACCAGGGTTCGATTCCCGGCCGGAGCCAAGCTCTTGTCTTTGTGTGATTTCGCCTGGGGCTCTGATCCCGAGGTCGTTAAGAGAATCCAGACATTAATGTATCAAAAATATATATGGCTTATTTGAATATGAAAAACACGTAAAAATGTGCAAAATTTATCATTAATTGAATGCCAAGTAACAAACTACCAATTAGCTACGATGGTGAAGATGGGTTGATTTCAATTCTAAGTACAAAATACCTGAATTCGACAGGTATAAGTACAGAAGAATTGTCATTGACTTTTATCTTTCTTCGTGGCCAAGTGGCTTAGTCACTGTCTATACAAGCTTGCCGACCAGGGTTCGATTCCCGGCCGGAGCCAAGCTCTTGTCTTTGTGTGATTTCGCCTGGGGCTCTGATCCCGAGGTCGTTAAGAGGATCCAGACATTAATGTATCAAAAATATATATGGCTTATTTGAATATGAAAATCACGTAAAAATGTGCAAAATTTATCATTAATTGAATGCCAAGTAACAAACTACCAATTAGCTACGATGGTGAAGATGGGTTGATTTCAATTCTAAGTACAAAATACCTGAATTCGACAGGTATAAGTACAGAAGAATTGTCATTGACTTTTATCTTTCTTCGTGGCCAAGTGGCTTAGTCACTGTCTATACAAGCTTGCCGACCAGGGTTCCATTCCCGGCCGGAGCCAAGCTCTTGTCTTTGTGTGATTTCGCCTGGGGCTCTGATCCCGAGGTCGTTAAGAGAATCCAGACATTAATGTATCAAAAATATATATGGCTTATTTGAATATGAAAAACACGTAAAAATGTGCAAAATTTATCATATATATATATATATATATATATATGTGTGTGTGTGTGTGTGAGTATGTAAACCATTGGTAGAAACATAAATATACACATAGTAACATCCATCGCCTTTGAAACAAATTTGGAAAGTAATAATTCCATTGGAAAAATCATGTCAATATTACAGTATTATTGATTATCTAAATAGAATTCTTCAGAAAAATACTCGTGAAATGCATTTTTTCGAGACGTATTTTTTGTTTCCAACGGCTCTGATATCGATTCGTACCGGAAATGGGTTATTTTAAATCCCAAACCTGAGAAAATAAGTCGAAGCCTTCGGGTATTTCAATGCAGGCGTTACCTCATAATAAAAATAATAAATTATAGTATTAATTATCTTTTCATCTTTCTATTTAGTCTCTTAACTTTTCATTCAAATTGCAAATCCGAGCGTTCAGAACTTTCAAACTCAAATCCATAAATCCAATCATGTAGTTTATTATTATTATTATCATTATTATTATTATTATTATTATTATTATTATTATTATTATTATTATTATTATTATGTTGATGATGATGATGATGATGATGATGATGATGATGATCATGATCATGATCATGATGATCATGATAAGTTACTAGGATTTATTGAAGCGAAAGAAGAGTTCTTCATGAGTCCTAAATGCCTTCAGAAGAAATAGCCGTAGACTTAGCATGCAGTTCTAAATGACTACAGAACAGATTCTTCCTGGAGTTCCTTGAACGGTACCTGAAGAAAATTTTCAGGGATCTTCAAAAGGCTTCAGAAGACATAGCCGTAGACTTAGCATGGACTTCTGAATGACCCTACAACAGAATCTCTGAACGGCTTCGGAAGAAAACTTTCCCGGATTCCCATATGCCTTCAGAAGAAATAGCCGTAGACTTAGCATGGAGTTCTGAATGACTCCAGAACAGATTCTTCCTGGAGCTCCCTTAACGGACCTGAAGAGAATTTTCCGGGATCTTCAAAAGGCTTCAGAAGACATAGCCGTAGGCTTAGCATAGAGTTCTGAATGACTCCAGAACAGAATCTTCCCGGAGCAGTTCTGAACGGCTCCGCCCCAAGCTTCAAATGACTTCTGAAGACCTGATCTCCTTTCTTTTTCAAACTAAGCATGCAACGCAGTGAACATTGCTAATGGCTATTTTTGGAACAGGGAGCTGACTCTGAGAATTGTGTATTACAGCTACAGGATCGGCAGGAGGCTCTTCGGAACACCTTCATCTACAACTGGTTTTGGTGGTTGCTGCAGAAGTTGTCGAGCTTTGAAGAACATAATGTACGCGCCTTGAAAAATCCTTTGCTTGGACTTTTGCAACGACATCCTGTAATTGGAGACTATTGGAGATAAGGAAATAAGGATGGAGACAGAATGGTTCAACTAAACAGTGAGCGACGTGTGGTTCATCAACAGGATAGTCCTAGATTCGACACTGAAGAAGGGACATGTCCAGATCGTATTGGTAAATATATTGAGTTGCTCGTCGTTTCCTTTAGCGTGATGACGAATGCTGAGAAAATTTATGCATTCCAGTCTCTACCCATCGCCCTGGTGGACAGAGACATGGATGCCATCGATTTCTCTGAGGAATCTGACGAGCTGAGGACATACGGCAATGAAATCTCTCTTGAAATCTAGAAGGAAACTGACGAACTAAGAAAGAATACGATGAAATCTCGAAGTAAATTGACGAACTAAGGAAAGTGGAAGATGAAATATCAAAGGGAACCGAAAAATAAAGATCTTGAAAAACTAGAACAGACAGAAGAGAACAGCAACGAAAAACCTTTAAACGAACACGTAAAATAGCCTTTAATGCTAAAGGTTAATCACCTTGAAATAGAGGTAAGAAAAAGGCCCTAATGCTAGAAATATGGCACCTCAAAATAGAGGTAAAAAACCCTTAATGCTAGAAATAAGGCACCTCAAAATAGAGGTGAAAATCCTTAATGCTAGAAATAAGGCAGATAAAAATAGAGGTTAAAAGGCCCCTAATGATATAAATAAGGCACCTAAAAATAGAGAACAAAGAGCCTCTAATGCTAGAAGTAAAGCATCTCAAAATCGCAGTCAAAAGGCCCCTAATGCTTCATATAAGACTCCTAGAAATAGAGGTCAAAAGCCCCTAATGCTATAAATAATGCGCCTAAAAATAAAGGTCAAACAGTCTCTAATGCTAGAAGTAATGCACCTCAAAATCGAGGTAAAAAAGCCCCTAATGCTATAAATAAGGCACCTAAAAAGAAGTCAAAGAGCCTCTAATACTACAAGTAATGAACCCCAAAATTAAGGTCCAAAAGCCCCTAATGCTATAAATAAGGCACCTAAAAACAGAGGTCAAAGAGCCTCTATGCTAGAAGTAATGCACCTCAAAATCGAGGTCACAAAGCCACTAATGCTATATAGATATAAACTCCTAAAAATCAAGGTTAAAAAAACCCCTAATGCTATAAATAAGGCACCTAAAAATAGAGGTCAAAGAGCCTCTAATGCTAGAAGTAATGCACCTCAAAATCGAGGTAAAAAAGGTCCTAATGCTATAAATAATGCACCTAAAAACAGAGGTCATGAGAGACTAATGCTAGAAGTAATGAACCTCAAAATCGAGGTAAAAAAAAAAAAAAAAAAACCTAATGCTATAAATAAGGCACCCTAAAATAAAGGTCAAAGAGCCTCTAATGCTAGAAGTAATGCACTTAAAATCGAGGTAAAGAAGACCCTAATCCGATATATAAGGCTCCTAAAAATCGAGGTCAAAAAGCCCCTAATACTATAAATAAGGCTCCTAAAAATAGAGGGCAAAGAGCCTCTAATACTAGAAGTAATGCACTTCAAAATCCAGGTCAAAAAGCCCCTAATGCTATAAATAAGGCACCCTAAAATAAAGGTCAAAGAGCCTCTAATGCTAGAAGTAATGCACTCAAAATCGGGGTAAAGAAGCCCCTAATCCGATATATAAGGCTCATAAAAATCGAGGTAAAAAAACCCTAATGCTATAAATAAGGCACCTTAAAAGGGAGATCAAAGAGCCTATAATGCTACAAGTAATGCACCTCAAAATCAAGGTAAAAAAAACTCTAATGCCTTATAAGGCACCTGAAAATAGAAGTCAAAGAGGCTCTAATGCTAGAAGTAATGCACCTCAAAATCGAGGTTACAAAACCCCTAATGCTATATATAAAGCTCCTAAAAATAGAGGTAAAAAAGTCCCTAATGCTACAAATAAGCCCCTAAAGCTAAAGTTAAGGCACCTAAAAGCAGAGGTAAAAAAGATCCTAATGCTAGAGATAAGGCACCTCAAAATATAGGTAAAGAAATCCCTTAATGCCAAAGATAAGGCACCTGGCACCTGAAAATCAGAGATAAAAAAACCCTAATGCGAGAGATAAGACACCTCAAAACAGAGGTCAAAAAGCCCCTAATGCTGGAGATAAGTTGCCTAAAAACAGAGGTAAAAAAGCTCCTAATGTTAGAGATAGGGCACCTAAAATAGAGGTAAAAAAGTCTCTAATGCTAGAAATAAGGCACCTTCAAATAGAGGTCGAAAAGCCCTTAATGCTAGAGATAAGGCACCTGAAAATCAGAGGTTAAAAAGCCGCTAATGCTAGAGAGAAGTCACCTAAATTAGATGAAATAAAGCCCCTCAACCTATGTTTGGGCACCTAAAAATAAGAGGTAAAAAACCCTACTGGCAGAGATAAGGCATCTCAAAATAGGGGTAAAAATCTCCTAATGCTAGAGATATGGCACCTCAAAATCAGAGGTTAAAAAGCTCCTCTATGCTTGAGGTAATGCACCTCAAAATCGAGGTGATAAAGCACCTAATTCTATATATAAGGCTCCTAAAAATCGAAGTAAAAAAGCCCCTAAAGGTAGAGATAAGGCACCTCAAAATATTGGGTAAAAAAGCCCTTAATGCTAGAGATAACGCACCTCGAAATAGAGGTAATAAAGCCCGTAAATCTAAAGTTAAGGCACCTAAAAATAGAGGCAAAAAAGCCCCTAATGCTAGAGATAAGGCACCTAAAAATATTGGCAAAAAAAAACCCTAATGCTAGAGATAAGGTACCTCAAATTAGAGGTCAAAAAGCTAATGCTAGAGATAAGGCACGTAAAAATATAGAAGTCATAAAGCTAAAGTTAAAGCACCTTAAATAGAGGTAAAAAAAGCACATAATCCTAGAGATAAGGCACATCAAAATACAGGTCAAAGAACCTCAAATGCTAGAAGTAAGGCACCTCAAAACAAGAGGTCAAAAAAAACCCTGATGCTAGAGATAAGGAACCTCAAGATGTGGGGAAAAAGAGGTGCTACAATTAAATACAGCATATAATTTAGATATATTTTATGAATGAAATTACCCCGTTTCACCTAAGTGAGTGGTAAACTAAACAGCCAGCATACCTCCTCCTCACCATGCAGGCTCCTGCTACATAACACCCGTCAGTCAGTCCCAGACCTTTCATATACTGTATAGCCATCCATGTGTGGACTCCGATAGACAGGACACAAATAGGGTTGTAACCCGACAAGTAGAATATATATATATATATATATATATATGGGGTCTTTTGACTAGCCAGACAGTACTACATTGGATCCTCCTCTCTGGTTACGGTTCATTTTCCCTTTGCCTACATACACACTGAATAGTCTGGCATATTCTTTACATATTCTCCTCTATCCTCATACACCTGACAACACAGATTACCAAACAATTCTTCATCACCCAAGGGGTTACTGCACTGTAATTGTTTAGTGCCACTTTCCTCTTGGTAAGGGTAGAAGAGACTCTTTAGCTATGGTAAGCAGCTCTTCTAGGAGAAGGACACTCCAAAATCAAACCACCGTTCTCTAGTCTTGGGTAGTGCCATAGCCTCTGTACCATGGCCTTTCACTGTCTTGGGTTAGAGTTCTCTTGCTTGAGGGTACACTCGAGCACACTCTCCTATCTTATTTCTCTTCCTCTTGTTTTGTTAAAGTTTTTATAGTTTATATAGGAGATATTTATTGTTGTTACTCTTCTTAGAATATTTTATTTTCCTTTTTTCATTTCCGCACTGAGCTATTTTCTCTGTTGGAGCCCCTGGGCTTATAGCATACTGCTTTTCCAACTAGGGTTGTAGCTTAGTAAGTAATAATAATAATAATAATAATAATATATATCATATCATATTCTATCTCTGGGAGTGAATATCCACTAGAAAGTCCTTTATGATAACAGCTTCTGGCTGGGCAGAAATTCGAACCTATGCCTCTTAGCCGAAACCATGCTTGCAGAGACAGTAACCAACCACGATATAGTGACAAATACAAGTTTATTACAAGTCTGTTCTTAGATTTGAAATAAATTCATCTCCACTATGATAGCTGATTTGTTTGCAACACGTTATTATCAATATAGACTTATGATAAATAACTACGTGTTGCAAACTCACTTATCAGCTATCATAGTGGAGAAGGGTTGCTTTAAGGTCTAAGAACAGATTCCTGAATTCAACAGAAATAGGTACGGTAGACTTGGAAGAAACTTGAGTGTGTGTGTATATATATGTATATACATATATATATATATATATATATATATATATATATATATATATATATATATATAGATAGATAGATAGATATGTATATATATATGTATATATATATATATATATATATTATATATATATATATATATATATATAAATATGTAAATATACATATATAATATATATATGCATATATATGTATTTAAATATAAATATGTAATATTTATAGATATATATATATATATATATATATAAATATATATATATATATATATATATGTGTGTGTGTGTGTGTGTGTGTGTGTATACACACACACACACACACACACACACATATATATATATATATATATATATATATATATATATATATATATATATATATATATATATGAAAGAGATACAGAGATCTTATCTCCTATTCTTTTAAGAAATGCAATCGTTTTCGAGAATAGTTATCGAAAAATTCAATCACACCGATATATTTGAATTCCTTAATACATTTCTATATGGAACATCCTTAAATATTGTGGGAACTGACCATTCCAATTAATATAAGTGAAAATCATATATCCTTTGTTTGCATTATTCTAGCAGCTGCTCTCTCTCTCTCTCTCTCTCTCTCTCTCTCTCTCTCTCTCTCTCTCTCTCTCTCTCTCTCGAGTTCTAGAATAAGAAGATCATAAGAACACTCCAAATGCTTAAACTAAATCGTTATATCAAAGAGCAAATGTAGTATCTGCGAATGGACTAAAAAGTCTTTGAGACATCTAAAATCCTTATGAAACCAACTCTCTCTCTCTCTCTCTCTCTCTCTCTCTCTCTCTCTATATATATATATATATATATATATATATTACCTGTATCCAATATTTTATATTATTTGGATGTTTCCAAGGATAACACAAGACTGCTAACTACTTTGCAAGTTGGTGTTGGAATTGTATTTCTTTCGGGTGAAGATCTCATGTTCCATTGATGTTCAATGACCACCTAAAAAACAATGTTAGAAAGATATATGCCCGTTTTCATTGCAAATTGGAATCATTGATATTAAATGTTATCAATAGAGATATTACCATCATCACCGTCACTTCATAAATGTTAATAAGCACACCCACGGCCGGCCGAATGAATTTTCGCCAGTACTAAAGTTGGCCGTACAGCCGTCGTAGTCAGGACCGAGGACGTAGCGTGTAATTGCCTCACCATATGGTATGACATCAGTCTGAGTGGGCTGAAGGACGCTCATGTTGACTATTTGCTTCTCTCATGCAAGTGTCCTTTTTTTTCTGTTAAAGGTGATACCTGACTTAGAGTTCCAAATATTTGATTATGTGTCGTGATCCATTCCCATGTAGTTAAACCAGTCATCTTTTTCTAGTGGTAGTTCCTTCATTAAGTTAATATGAGAGTATTTTTGTCGTTTATGCAGCCATTGTTTGAACCAAATCTTCCTTTTTCTTGTTTTCACCTTCAAGTAGCACGCTAGAGCAATAGGAACGAGAATGTCGTCGAGATAAGACATGTCACTCCTCCACCACAAACAGTGCCACACTGACCGACTTGCCTTCGGCCGTTCAAATACGTGTAATAGCTCTAGCCGTAAGCCACAATTTTCCTATGGTGCCGTAGCCAGGTTGGCCGTAGGAAACCGGATACGTGTAATAGGGCTTTAGACTTCGCCCGTAAGAAAAACGACGTACGGATATTTTGCCACAAGGACATTTCGCCGTAAAATGTATATTTTAGTTTTTAGCTTATTTCTTTTAGAGATCAATGGTAACTATATTCATATAGTTATCTTCAAGTATATTTATCACTTTTCATTAATCTTAATGTATTCATTTAATTATAATTCTATATAAGAAAAGGATGAAAAAAAATTAAGACCACACACTTTATTAAAAAAACTTTCAAAAGAAATTCAAAGCTAAAAATCGAGTAAGTTCATAGCAATTGCTCGTAAATAATGTTGTTTTGCATTTTGATCATAACCTCTGACAATACTTAGTATGCGCTTATAAAAATTTTTGTATTGTTTCTCGCCTGCTGTTCCACCTCTTTCGGCCTCGATTATCTTCTCTTTAGAAAGATATTCGAAGCATAAGCCCAATATCTGTCACTTTTCTGTAAACATGCTTACAGAAATGAGAATAACAGCCTGTTACATTTGCAGAAGGGAAAATGTCAGAAAAAATTAAAAAACTAGCTGGTTCGAATCATCATTAGATTTTCAGGTTCTAGGGACTCAAGTAAATCTTTAACTTTTTGAAAAAAACGTATTGTAAGATTCCTAATTCTTATTCGGAAGAAGACCGTAAACTCGTGGGATGCATGCATGTCACATGTTGACAAGTAGAGCATATAACTGATAGAAGATTTCAGGAAAAACCTTAAATGTTCCATCGCATGCCCAATTTGTATATCTTTCTAGATCGTGTAACCCTGCAATCGTACCATAGATCAACATTCTGTTTTCATCTTCCATTCCACTATCATAAAGTAAAAATCTTTCTCCATTCTGTAAACACGCAAATTCTTCGGGAATTACATAACCGATTCTTGTTCTTGGAATATGTAGGACCTTTTCTTCTTTTTGTCTTCATCGACTTACGTTTCTTAACAAATTTTAAGTTGAGGCATAAGAGAGCGCCCATGCATTTTCTAATTCCTCGTATGCAGCACCAATCAATGATCTTGAGCTAGCTGGGATTTCAGTGCATTTTCTTTCATATGTGCAACTGTTTTTTGCATTTTATGTTTGCTTGGGTTCGCTGGATGGGTATGCTCACTTACAGTTTTACAGAGTGAAATCTCTTCGTTTTTTTTTTTTTTTTTTTCAACACACTTCCAGTAAACCTTGCCTCCATATTCTCTTTCTTGCCTATAAATGAAGTTGGAATCATCTACGAGCTTATCATAACCTCTGGTGCTTTTCGTAGGGTTTTAAGTTTCAACTGATAAAAGTAGATAATACAAAAGTTTAAGATAAAATTAAATAAATAAATAAATAAAAAATATGGTAAACTACCGAAGTGGTAATGACCTCATTTAAACAAATTAACGACGGGGTGTCAAAATTTATATCTACCTTCTCTCTCTCTCTCTCTCTCTCTCTCTCTCTCTCTCTCTCTCTCTCTCTCTCTCTCTCTTTAATCTATACATGACAAAGCATAGACCTTTTACGGCGAAATATCCTTGCGGCAAAATATCCGTACGGCAGTTTTTCTTACGGCAAAATGTCTTACAATCAAATTGTCCTACGGCAAATTTGTTTACGAAAATTGTCCGGTCTCCAGCTAGGAGAGGGCTCCCGCTTGCTTGCGTGGGTCTTTTTATAGTCAAGCATAAGCATGTCTTACTCACAAATTAGCTACTCCTTTGTGTTCGTCGGTCCCCTGTGGTGAACAGGCTGTTAGTCATTAGGGATATGGGCGTAGGAGTAGGTGTGTGTGTGTGTGTGTGTGTGTTGAGGGGGGGGGAGACTATAACCACCCCCTCTCATTTTTTTGCCGAAAATTTACTTTTTTATCTTTTACTTAAAGATTAAAAGATATATAACTACCTAAATTTCCTAACTTGGAAAATATTCATTTATTAAATTGCATAAATTAACTCATTCTTCATAAGAATTACCATTGAAAGGCATTATTTAGAACACATGTTTTCCGTTAACACGCATTTCCAGGTTACAGTAAGGAATTATTCTACTTTATATATATATATATATATATATGTGTGTGTGTGTGTGTGTGTGTGTATACATCATAAACATTATATGCATTATGTACATACACATATGTACATAATATATATATATATATATATATATACACACACATATATATATATATATATATATATAGTATGTTTTGTTCACGTCTATTTATTTTTCTTACATCTTGTCAGAATATCCTCTACTTCAGCTTACTCGCATATCCATGTTGCTCTTTATCTGTGTCTTAACATTAATCCCATAATTATTCTTTCCCTAGCTCTTTGAGCTTTTGTTCTAATGTTCTAGTAAAGCACTAAGGCTCCAAGGTTGATACTAATTTAGTAGGACCATCTCATCAAATATTTTTCATTTTCGAGAAATTGGCATTCCTCTTTTCATAATCTCTTTTTGTTAACCAAAATCTCTGCATCCCATACTTATCCTTGATTTAATGTCGGTCTCATGTCCTGTGGAAATACTTACTCTCTGTACTTGTATGCATTCACAATCTCTGCTCGTTCGTGCTGAACCCTTATTTGTTGCCTTTGCATTTTCATTGAACGTTATTATTATTATTATTATTATTATTATTATTATTATTATTATTATTATTATTATTATTACAAACTAGGATATAACCATAGTTCGTAATGCAATATGCTATAGGCCCAAATACTTCAGCAAGGAAAAATGCCCCAGAGAGGAAATGAAACGAGGAAATCAATAAATTATAAGAGAAAATTAAACAATAAAAAATATATTCGGAAAAGTAACGACATTTAATTAGATTTTCCACTTATAAACTATGAAAAAAAAAATAAAAAAAATACTAGAGAAAAAGAAATAAGATAAAACAGCATGTCCAAGTGTAGCCCAAGAAAGAGAACTGTAATTCAATACAGTGGAAGGCCATGGTACAGAGGCTATGGCACTGTCCAAGACCAGAGAACAATGGTTTGATTTTTAGTGCCCTTTTCTTAGAAGAGCTGTTTACCATAGCTAAAGAGTCTCTTCTATATTTACCACAAGGAGTGAGTTAGAGAGCCGCTGAGGTGTGGGTGTGTTTTGTTTTTGTTTATCGCTTAGAATATCATTGAAAAGATATTAGTTAATCTTACGGAGAAACCGAAGTGAGGAGAAACAGTACACCATGTCTGCCCCCTTGTCTGCTCCTAACTCGGTCTGCCTTATATGTGAAACCACGGAGGGAGACCGGGAAAATGGATAGGATGAGAGTACAGAAGATTTTATCATGAAAAATGTTTGCATATAATGAGAGGCATCACTGATTAGTGAACTAAGGAACCTAGATTGGTTATGCCCACAATACGTAGTTGAAGCCAGACAAGCCAAGTATATATATATATATATATATATATATATATATATATATATATATATATATATATATATATATATATATATCAGAATTGAAGGATGATGTGAGTATAAGAGAAGAGGCCCTGAAGGGTTTTCATTATTGCTAAAGTTTTGACAGAATCAAAAGATTTTTCCCAGTCTTTAAATGCCATACATAGTGATTTGTCTTTTGTCCAATAGTTGGTTGATTATATGGATATGGTCAGTTGTTGAATATCAGTTTTAAAACCTGCCTGCTCTGTTGCCTGATTAAAGTCTAGCTTTCTTTCCATTTTTCGTAATATGGTCTTTGTAAATATTTTGTATTTTACTGGGAGTAAACTTTTTGGGCGGTGATTTTTCAGATCTTCTCTCTCGTTTTCTGCAAAATAATAAATGGTGAAGGTTATTCTAAGCTAAAGGTATGGAGCAGTTTTGCATTTTTTTTTTTAAGCTCAGCGAATTTTACTACAATACTAAATCCACAATCTATTATCAAATAATTTGTTAGGCCTTCTTCTACTCTGCCTCTTTTCATGCCTTTCAAAGCTTTCTTTACTTCTACTGTTACTTTCAGTACCGGCTCAGGAGTCTCGTTATTTTTATTGACAAGGTATTTCTTATATCACTATTATATGGCATTGTATAGAAATCCTCGTCACTCCATCTCTTTTATTCATATAACCATTTTCATCAGTTAAAGCAAATATCTGTTAGCACCCTGTTTTAAGTCTTCTTTTCATTAGCTTGATGCTTCTACTTGTATTTTGTGATTCCTAAATTTTAGTCTGACTATGTTTACGAATTTCTTACGTTTAAATTTTTTTTTTCTTTTTGATAGTTTTGCTTATTCTATTTAACTTACTTAGATTTTACCCTTATTTTCAATATTTTGTTTATTAGACACTTGGTATTTTCTGATAGTTTTCCTTGTTCTTATTTTTGGAAATTTTCCCCCGATCCCTTGTGCTGATTCCAATAACATTTTTGTTAAGTTAATGTTCATTTCTTCTTTACATGCGTCCATTTCGTCACGTAGCTAGGAGTACCTATTTTGTATCGCTAAACTGAACTCATTCATACTTTTCTCTTATTACAGGAGTGTTTATTTTTTCTTAAGATTAGTTTCTCTTTTACCTTAGACCTACACAAATTTTACTACTCACAATTCTATGGTCGCTTGACTTTAATATGTTTAATATTTTGCACCTTTACATAAATTAACTTTTTCACATATATATATATATATATATATATATATATATATATATATATATATATATATATGTGTGTGTGTGTGTGTGTGTGTGTATATATATATATATATATATATATATATATATATATATATATATATATATATATATATATATATATATATATATATATATATATATATTAGATTTTGGGTTCCCATGTCGAATTTCTATGTTCCTTTTTATTAACAAATACCGTAATCATGAATATTAGATTGTTGTTTCCATTCAAATTTTACAAGCATGTCTTCTCTGTTGTTTATTTTGCCAACTAAAAATTTACCTACAGCTAATTCACCTTTATTCTTTTGACTTACTTTATATAGAAATCACCCAAAACAGATGCAAATAGTCTTATGTTTTTCGTACGATATATGCAGAGCTTCATAATAGGTTGCTCTTTCTTCATCTCTATTGGATTTTATTGGTGCATAGTTTAAATGATCTTCTTTTTATAATTTCCATTTAGTTTGATAATCAATTCTGGAATTCTATCACTGATACTACACGATTCTTATGTTATCTGTACTATTTTTACTGATAAGATAACCAACTCAATTTCCTTTGTTCTAATTATGTCATTTGAAGCAAAAGATATGACCCTCATCTAACTATATATAAGAATACCCAGTTATTTTAATTTCACCCAATCCTGTTACAATCCAATTTATTCATTTCAGTTATTCTTGTAACACAAAAAGATCTTCCCTAGACAGCTTTCTAATATTGTACGCAGTGAGTCAAAGGTGGCCTTTTTGTATTCCACTTACACACACTATATATATATATATATATATATATATATATATATATATATATATATATATATAATGTATACACACATGTATATGTACATATATACGGCATATATACGGGTGTATATATTGACACACAAGTGTGTGTGTATATATATATATATATATATATGTGTGTGTGTGTGTGTGTGTGTGTGTGTGTGTGTGTGTGTAATGTATACATTGATGAACCCATGACCCAAGGGATCATTTGGAGAGTTGGGAGTATGTGACGATAGCCATAACGGGATGTGAACATAGACTAAGCTAAAGCATTGCATAGGTAAACATTATTTTATGTCTTGTAAACGTTTCACAAGCCTCCCGTGAGAAACAGTTGACCTTTTGGTCCCTACCAGAATCACCTGACTTCTGGATATAAGGCTATGTGATCATATTTCTGTGTATTTGTAATAAACGCTGTGATAACTAATACTACGTTATCGACGCAAGCCTATTGTAAGGCAGTTCTATTCATCTTTTCATACGGAATGGTCATCCGACCAAACCATCCATACTCCAGTGATGGAGCTAATAATATATTGTTTAAAGTTAACTTAAACTTTGACTTATTATAAGATGTAACCTAAAAGTCTAATAATTCTATATCACATTGAAGAGACATGACATAGAGCCACGATGTGTGTGCAGAACATTCTCACACTAACAATTGGTGGCAGCGATTACGACTATAACAACCAGTAATTACAACTATATCAACCAGTGATTACAACTATAACAACCAGTAATTAATACTATAACAACCAGCGATTACAACTCTAACAACCAGCGATTACAACTATAACAATCAGCGGTTACAACTGTAATAATTAGCGGTTACAACACTAATAAATCTACAATTACGACGAAGTATCTATGTCTACCGAAGTAATGAACTCATCGAATATCAGCTATAAATCAGATATAAACTGAGGAACTGGATCTTCAATCAACATACATCATTAAACATCCTAAGAATACGAAGAAATGTCTTTCATCTATATCAACGTTTAATACACGACTTTCATCATAAACATTCAAGAATCACATCGGGAAGTGAAACATTCAACAACGCACGACGAAAAATCAAGTCAAAGGTCATCACCCAGCTAAACTCTTGCAAAACGAGAGAGAGAGAGGACATGATGTTATCGGATCTTCACCCATGTATACTAAAGCTAAGTACATCCTTTATTCATTCAGTTTTTTGCAGTGAGGTGTTTTATGTCACGAGTCGGTCGTCCATTATTGCTGGGGTGAGTTATGTGCAATCTTAATTTTCCTTCATTAAAGGAATCTATATTCAACTACGAATTCTCTTTGTGCTAATTCCGTTTTCTTTTAGAAGTTCTCAGGAAATATCTTTGTCACAATAACTGTCTTGAAATCCATTTTGGGGGACTTTGTTATAATCTGCAAAATATATTTATTGTATGGTGCATATGCGTTTACGCAGTGGACGTCTGTATTCATATAGAGATTTTGAAAGGATCGCAAGGAATCGTAGTGATAGGAAAAAAAGTTAAAGTAAACATGTCGGCACCTAGGACTCCCGGACCCAGTAACCCCACTCCCGTGGTAACTTTAGTGAGTGCCAGATCAGCTATCCTTCCCTTTCAAGGTCGGGTCAATGGGTTCTTACCTCAGAATGTCGAGTCATGGATCTCGTCAGTAGATGCTCATTTAAACGCAAAATGCATCTCAGACCCATCTGTATAATTACAAGAAGCTATAAGTTTCATAGATTTTGCTAAAGGAGATGCAAGCGCGTATCTTAGGGGAGTTTCTTTCCAAGAGGCAGTTACATGGGATGATTTCAAAGTTAGGCTACGTGCAATCTATGGCAGTGAGGAAGCCTTGGACGTAGTTTTGACATTAAGAAATACACTTAATCAAGCCTTTATGACTCAGCTTAATGTTATAGAACGGGCGACTCTCATTGCCGACAGGCTGAATGAATATCAGGATATTTTAGGTAATTCCACATGGGTTACAGGAGATAACATCGCCGTGAAAGATTTCTTACGACTAATGTATTTAACTTGCATGACAATTATGTTGCCTGAGGCTTTAGTGCGGTGTTTTGATAAAAAGTTAACGCCCGAAAGTACAGAATTAGAAGTATATAAACAGATAAAGAAACACATTTCTAAGTGTACTGACCTTGATCCCTTGCTTACTCAAGTTTTTGCAAAAAATTAAACTAAGCCACAACAAGTAAACGTAGTTAATAATAATCAAGCTGCAGGGATGACGTATTATAATTGCAAACATCAAGGTCACTTGATTGCAGACTGTAGTACGCAATTTTGCTCGATTCATAATAGTTCAACCCATTCATATAGTCGATGCTACTCGCGTAATCAACAATAGAATCCTAGAAACACCCAGACAGTTCCCTTTGGAAATAAAAAGAAAAATCCTCAGTTTAATAAAAAAGAAACAGCCAAACAGCAATGCAGTTCGAAATAAAAAACAAACAAATAGTGTTTCAAATAACTCTGTTCCTGGGCCGTCTAGCCAGAACTCATTAGGTCAGACGAATTTTCAGAATGTGCAAAGCAAAGCAAATACCACATAGTTAACTCCAATGGGGGAGAGAGTGATGTTGGGTAATTCGTATCAACATCATTTGTATCAAATAATCCATTTAATAATTTACCAGATCATTGTGAGGCAATAGATTTTCCTATGAAACACATGGCCAAATCCAATAAACCAGTACAGGTTCCCATACATTTCTAACAAATTCACGCAATAATAAGCCAAAATGAGTTACGACCAACATTATATGCAGTAAATTTAGAACACCGATCCTTCACATTATTTTTTGACTGGTAGTCCACGTAATATCATGGATTTGAGGACTCATCAATTGTTATTTTCGAACTTCCCTATAGAGAAGTCCGGAGTAAGGCTCTCGGGTATAGGAAATAATGAATTAAATGTAATAGGAGAAACTCATGTTCAATACAGGGTCAGTAAGCGCACGTTCGCCGATACCTTTATCGTTGTACAAAACATTGATATGTATCTAGCTGTAATTATAGGATACCCGTCTATGGGCAATCAAAACATCATCTAGCCCCTGCCAAACACAGCGTGTATATTAAAGGAAAATTCTAGAAGTCTTCTAATACCTTAAAATCAGTTTTGGATAAAAAGGAGACGACAAGTAAAACAGTAACGTACGTTGAAGAACCAATCACTTGTCTCATGAATAAAGAAATAATATAAGTGACCCAACAGAATTCTCGTTCATCGGTAATATCATCTTGCACGCAATCTATCGAGCTGAACGTAACTTCGAATATATTAGTGTGAGTAAAGAAAACTTTGCCGGGATCTGAAATATTAATCCTTTCCGACACTTTGAAAACTAACGGATTGTCCGTCACACAAGCTATTTATACAGTCGGCTCACAACAACAATGTAATATTGAAGTCTGTAATCATTTGAATACCACTTTAGTAATTCACAAAAATCAACAGTTGTAAAATATTTGCTATCCCATACTTTCACAAGTAATTCTTTGATCGAAATGCATTATCCCTAGTGACTGCATTCAGTTTCCTATAATCAACACACAATCTTACCAAGCCATCCTTTTTCCTAACAGCTACAATTGGAGAAGCCCAGGGGATTCGCTCTCCTCGACTATCTCTTGTTCCCTTAATATATTAATTTCCCTTTCTATCTCTCCCTGGAAATGAATGGGTACCTTATAAGGCCTTGACCTGATTGGCTCTGCCTGCCCAGTTTCAATGCTAAAGGGAAATTGATCAAACCTCCCGGGTAGCTCATCTCCTATTGCAATTACATTGGAATAGTTATTGACAATGTCACTAACTACAGGCTGATATTCTGAGGGACATAATTTTCGCGCTTGCCAAATCAAATTCTGAGCGCGTTTGTCAGTGCGGGCTGGAGTTGTGGCTCCAGCATCCCATTATAAGCAATTTCACATTACTCTAATTCACACACAAAATCACTTCCTAATGCAACTCTTTTATTTGACAAATTAACCATCGTTATATCAGCTCTGTTCTCTTTATTTTCTGCCAAGTATTCTAATATCATATGGCCAATTGTCATGGGGTTTAACAACTACCTTGGTTCCTTCCGCAAGAGGGCGACACGGGGTCACAGATATGCTCGTAAGGGTCAGGGGGGGGGGGACAACACTTCTCTCTCAAGTACAGCTGTTCCCCTTCTTAAATGTCTCTCCGAGCTAACACACGCACTTACTGTTTGACTTTCTATCGGCAAAAAGTACCCCCTTGCTTTTACTGTTATTGTATCTTTTCCCCAAAAAATACAAATTTGATTATTTGGTATAAGGTCTATGCCTAAGATAGCCTCGATTCCTGGAATTCCCAAGGTGGGCAAGACAAAAAAATCATGTGTTAAGTTGACAGACCCCACCTTAAACTGGATGATTGTTGTATGGTTTATGCGTAGTTTATTTCCTCCTGGCGTGTCAAGAACAATGGATGCCGCTGGCTATACTGGATTTGAGGAGAATTTTTTTTTCAATCAATGAAACACTGTGTCCCGTGACAATCAGAGCTCGGATGGATTTATCTTGCAGGTCGATCCTAACTGCTAACATTCCCAGATGGCCATTACGAGATATGGGGCACGGGCTAATGACCTCAGCCGCCATGCCGCTGCCCCCTGGTCCTCTCCCTGGTATTGCGGAGGTGAGGTCTAGGGTACCGATAGAGGTCCCAGTGCCTGCTCTGTCACGTCTGTCGTCACTGCTTCCTCGGCTACTGCTCATGATGTCATGCGAAGGGGGGGGGGGCATCGAACTTCCTCGTCTCCCCCTTCCTCTGTTTCCTTTTCCTCGGAGGTTGGGCTGGGGGAGGTGTGCGTGCGCCCCAGTCCACCAGCCCTGGGCGTTTTTTACTGGGCACTCCCGATATAGATGACCGTAGGTCTGATAAGTGTAACAGCGGGAGAATCCATGGGTGGGGCACTCCACTCGTCGGTGCCCCTCTCCCCCACAGTGCCAACATCTGAAGACTCTGCTAATCTGCTGACTGTATTCCCCCTTACCACTCTTCAGGGGTCAACTTCCTCTCATGGCTGCCAACTGCTCGGCATCGGCCCGGTTAGTCCTTTTTTCTTCTGGCAAACTGTCTAAAATGTTTTGTATCACACTCACTACGTCTGCTAACGAGCGATTGTCATCGAACAAATAACCACATAAATATGGGTTTACTAATCTGCGAGTATGTTTACGGGCAATTGCCTTTCATCACCTTCAGGGAGATTGGCACTCCAGTTAGCAAAGGAATCGCAATCCCGAAAAATGGGAGTTGCAAAACTAAGAATGGATTTACCTTCCTGTATTTTGGGTTTGTAACTTTCTTTCAGGTCTCCCTTTCTCGCTTCAGGCAAGGCATACTTCTCAATTAAAAGATGTTTTATTTCAGTTTAACTTCTTAAATTTTCGTGTGGCCAACACATTACCTTCATTGCCGGAGCAACTTTCAGCAATCTAATTATTTTTTATAGCTTTTTCTCTTTCCGACTACCCATATGTGACTACTTCAAAGTCTGTCAGAAACACTTCAATGGATTGAAACCCTTCTTTAGGCCGTTGATCATCGAAAGGCCTAACACTTGCCAGGAGTTCTGGCAACTTTCGAACTACGATTTGCGTATCTTTACTTGGCTGTGCATGTGTACTTTCACTTGTGTGCGTTTGAACTTCCTTTATGTATGTTGGATATGCTGTGCTTGCACGCCGCTCCTGTTCTCGTTCCACCATCAATCTGTTGATTAACTCTTACAACTGTTCTAACTTATTTTCAAATTCTTGCGTTCTAATTTCCTGTCTATATTCTTCATCGGGAACGCTATATTCCACTGCTCCTTCATTCTCCTCTCCTGCAGCAGTAGTGTCTGCTATGGCAGTCCTTGTGTATTTCGGCATCGTGAACTCTTATTTCACTGACTCAAAGAGCAACTTCACTCACAGCATACACAAACAGACGTATTTTTTACACCTGATACTAATAAGACCCGTGCAGACGGATAATGAGACGTCGGCATATAGGTTTTCTTCATTTATTACAAAAGGTTCGTTTGTAAGTACACTATACACAACTGCCCTCTCAGGTGAGGGACTTGTCAACTCGAGTGCTCACCGGCAACTAAATACTGCCTTCGTTACCAAAATACAACCATTCCAAAACATGCTGACACATAGGTTTTTGTGGAATACTCATGAATATTGAGTTCATTTACCTCGACATAAAACACAGACATATATACATGATTTAGGACACATGTTTATATATATTTGTCGTACTGTATCTTCCTACAAAGTCAAACTATCTAATGACCTTTTTGGAATGATTCCAGAGATTTCATTGTTGTTCCATACTTGCGATCCGTTACCTATTAACCCCGACCCCCCTTTTTTTTTCTCACTACCTCCATAACTCCGATCACCATTTACCTTGCTTCATTTTGCAAGCAATCCGTTATATTTACTTGTGAAAAACCAAGGCTCATTGCTTTATAGCTTTCCTCTTTAACCCTTTATATATTCTACAAGATTAGATAAATAAAATTATATCATATATTCTACATCTCAATCTTTGTGACATTACCGTAATGAATACGTTATTTTCGCGGACATAACGTTGACAGTAAGTACATATATTCTATTTATTAGGAGTATTTCTTTTCTATAACAAAGTTTACGAGAAGGGCAGTACTCGTCAAATAAATGAGAAAGTTGTTTGCATTGAAAGGCTTGTTTTTACACAAATCTTCGCATATAGCAAGATAAGATACAGAAGGTGCATGAAACATAGCGGGAGGTCAAAAAATGACAAAATCTGAAAGTGAAAGATAAGAAAAACAATAGATATAGTTCACCCTCGAATGCTTGAGTTTTATTCATTGCATGCGATAACTAAATAAGATGTGTAATAACAAAACTGTCTAGGCGAGTACCGAAAAACATCGACTAAGGAAAGTGCGTCCACATCATAACTGGTTAGAACATTCATGATAGAAATAAGTGTAACGATTTTAAGATACCTGGTATATTTCACCTCAATCACGAAGTGCGAAGAAAATCTCTTAAAATATAAAATAGTAGTACTTACTCCAGTGTAGATGATAACCCATCTAAAGGAAACATGATACTTTAGTCACAGAATATTGGCATATCAAAAGGTTAAATCTTTTACTTCACCTCACGAGTATGTTCTTATTGTAGAACATTGAATAAGTAAAATTTACATTTGAGGCATCCGAACTTGATTTTTCTGTTCTCTTTGACAATAACACATGTCAGATTAAAAATATAATCCGTAAAACAACAATCATCAGATAAGAAGCTTTTTTACCATCGTTGAATATTGAGTAACGATATGGATCACCCATGTCTGAAGGAAACCGAAAAAATAATGATGAAAAGGAGGAATAGTGATGATGCGGAGAAGGAACAGATGCACAATATTACCAATAACAGAAAGAAGTCTTGATAATGTTTCTTTAACTTTGTACGACTCTTTTGAGATTTTAGGTGTGATTCTCGACAGCAAATTTACTTTTGAGAATGACATTGGGTCTGTGTCTTCTTCAATTGCACAAAAAATGGGCTTGTTGAGAAAATCTTTCAAGATTTCTGATGATCAATCTATTCTGAAGAAGTGTTTTAATTCTTTCAGTTTACCTTGTTTTGATTATTGTGCTCCTGTGTGGTCTTCAACTGCTGATTTTCATCTTATTTTTTTGGGCAGGAACTTACGGTCTATTAAATTTCTTATTCCTGATCTAGATATTAATCTCTGGCACTATCGTTCAATAAGTTCATTATGCATGTTGCATAAGATTTCTTATAATTCTGACAATCCTTTACATTCAGATCTTCCCGGACAATTCCATCCTGTTTGTAATACTAGGCATGCAGTTAATTCTCGTAGTCAGGCCTTCTCCATCATAAGGCTCAATACTACACAGTACTCTAGAAGTTTTATTCCAGCTGTGACTAAGCTGTGGAATGATCTTCCTAATTGGGTAGTTGAATCAGTAGAACTTCAAAAGTTCAAACTCGCAGCCAATGTTTTTATGTTGAACAGACTTACGTAAGTCCTTTTATAGTTTATATATCAAATATCTGTTTTAACGTTGTCAATGTTTTTTAAAATATCTTATTTTAATTTTCATTACATCTTATATCATTTATTTATTTCCTTATATCCTTTCCTTACTGGGCTATTTTTTCCTGCTGAAGCCCTTGGGTTTATAGCATCTTGCTTTTCCAACTAGGTTTATAGCTTAGCTCTTAGTAATAATAATAATAATAATAATAATAATAATAATAATAATAATAATAATAATAATAATAATAATAATAATAATAATAATAATAATAATGTAAACTTTAGATTAATTTCATGAAACAGAGGTGAAGCTACATGCAGGATGTTTGGGTTAAAAACGTTCATGAACAGATATTAATGAGTAATGATATGAGCTTCCTCCAAAGGATTTTAAAAAGCAGGTAATCATAAGTGTATGTAGTACAACAACCAATAACGTGCATATTCAAAAGGAATAAATCCTACTAATGAACGGGAATCAGTCTCTAAAATAACACTGTTTTTAAGTTCAGCTTTAAATAAGCATTTCTATAATGATGTTGAAAATAAAACCAATATAGCAACCGTTGGTAGTGTTAGAATGCCTGCCTTTTATAATAACAAGATACACAAGGGATTTTCCCAATATTAAGGATAATTACCAGTGCTTAGGATGAGACAAGATAAAAGACAGCAATATACCATAGCAAATTCATCTGCATAGCTCCTGGGAAAGCAATTTGCATATCATTTTCAAGGTTTGCACAGCATAAAACCCCCGTCTTAACGTGCTAGGCTTGGAGTAAAGTGTAAATATTTGTGAGTTTTTTTTTAGCTTACTTTCGGAGTTTTCGAGAGGAAGCTATTTTCTTATTTGCTGAAAACGAGGCATTTTATGAGCTGAAAAGGGACTATTAACTTGAAATAGACTTCTTTAGTATATGATAGAATTCATAATATAGCAGAATAGATAATCGAGAAGCTGTCTGTCTGTCAGCCTGACTTCGATAAAATAGACGAAAGAGTAAAAAATATTTTTAAGGCAAAAAATATTTTAAGGTAATACGCAAACGAAATTCCTAATATAATAAGTACATGATTGTAAACGCATGGGTATAAATAGTAAAATTGATTATGAAATTAGAGAATGCTATAATTTCAAATAATCATGAGAATATTTTTCCCTCGTTTTCTGTTTACTTTTCTCACATTTTCCCGGCAATTACCTCTACGATGGCCCTAGAGTTAAACAGCGTGGAAGCTTGAAGATTATTGGGAAATCTGGAAACATTTTATGTGAGATTTTATATATTAATGTGTTTCTTTGATGATGTTGTATTTGCCAATTTATTCCCTTTCATTCAATTATCATTGATGCCGAGTTTCATTGACCACCAAAGCTGGCGATACCACTATTACCGCAGATTAATTCGTATTTCTCAATATTTTATAAATAAACTTTTGTCAAATAGTAGTAATTTACGAGGAAAACTACGAAAACAAAATATTAAAAAATTTACCTGTAAACTTCTGCATTAAGGGTTAACTTGCGTATGATGATTCTAACGCCTTTAAGGTTCTACAATTCACACGTAAGTATCGAGTAATTAGGCATAATGCTTATTAGGTGCACAGCAGCCATTCTTTTAGAATGATGATTTCGTGGGAGATTGAAAAGCCAACAACCCATCACTTACTCGTCTTCCGCCCAAACCTCTCGGTAGCACTTGCCAAATCAAGACTTTTTCGGTGACTTCTAAAAAGAATTAACATTCTACCTCATTCCTTGTGCATGTATAAAGAAAATTAAACATTGATTACTTCTTCGGGGGCAGTCCGCATTGATCTCTTTACCAAAACGTTTATCAAATCTGATTTATCTTTATATTTCTTACTCCAGTTACATACTATGTATAAACTTTATCTAAACTATTTCAATCCATAGTCTGTCATCCAAATCTAATCACAACGCTTCATTAGTTTGAAGGAAAATACTTTCATATTTTGGGTTCACAACAACCGGGGGTTTCACAGACAGTGCAAGTTCGTTTTTGGATAATAACTCTGTAACGAACACTCGTATCTTTATTATTATTATTATTATTATTATTATTATTATTATTATTATTATTATTATTATTATTATTATTTATATTATTTCTAGATAAACTAGAACCCTATTTAGAAAAGTAGGATGCTATAAACCCAAAGGCTCCAACAGGGAAGAATACCTAGTGAGGAAAGGAAATTAAGAAATGCTTAAACTACAAGAGAAGTAATGGACAATGTAAATACGATACTTTAAGAAAAGTAACAATCAAAATAATTCTTCCATATATAGATTATAAACAAAAAAATAGCAGTAAAATAATGAACAGGATTAAATTACAATTATGGATTAGGCAGCCAGAACTAAACACCTAACATCATTTATACCCATCATGACAAAGATATTTAGTAAATAAATAAAACCCTTTTTTTTATTTAGATTGTAGATGTGCTGACAATCAACACGAGATTTTGATATAGTGTATTACACCCCGTGTGGTAACCTTATAAGAGTATCATGAATCATTAACTGTAAAGATTAAAGAAACCTTTGCCCGTGCTAAGAGGCAAAAACTTGATTACCCAGAATTGGATACGAACACAACATTACAAAAAAGATCCGCTTATCCTCTCCCTCCTCCCCGAACCCCATCATTCTCCCTTCCCTGTCGTTTCTTCGCCCACCTGCCCTCCCCTTTCCTTTCCTCCCATCGCTTCTCTCTCTCTCTCTCTCTCTCTCTCTCTCTCTCTCTCTCTCTCTCTCTCTCTCTCTCTCTCTGTGGGTGTGTGTATCTCTCTGGTAGTGGTACTGCTAAAGGTTATTAGTGATCTGAATGTATGATGGGGTAGAAAAACAAAAGCCACTATAGTTGATAGTTAGGCAACTGTTAGTCATGTGTCTAGTTACTTGTTCGCAATCATCATTTGGACTTACAGCATTAACCACATAATTCTATTACGGAGGTGAACATGGCTGCCTCGGAATATACCTGTAAATGCCGTCATGTTTGCCGAAATGAGTTTGTCACACAACTTTCCCGGTCTTTTAAACAAAAAGAAAGCCGCTAATTGCATGAGATTGGTTTGAATATGTACCTGGTTATAGCTCCTCAATGTGAGGGAAGAAAGGAGAGGGAAAGAAGGAGGAAGGGGTCAAGGTGTCAGGAGGGGGATGAAGGAACTATTTTATACGGTTTTGTTCGTATCCATTTCTGGTTGATCGAGTTTTTGCTTCTCAGTGCGGGGAAAATTGTCTTTATTCTTTACAAGAAATGAGTCATGATACATTTATAAATTACCACACTGAGTTTAATACACTTTAGCAAAATCACGTACTGATACGAGTGTTCGTTACAGAGTTATTACTCCAAAAAGTGGCTTGCACAGTACATAGAATTGTTTTTATTCCACAATAGCAACTGATCATCGTCTTTGTGAATTCCATCTTGAAGTTTTTCAGTCGCTGGTCGTTTTAACTTCTATTTATTTTTATACAATCACAAAATTTAATGCTGAGACACATTGCTATCACCAATCAATTCTGCATCCTCTGCCGTTGTCAGGTATTATTCTTTTCACTCAGAAGATCTGCAAGCATATCATCCATGATTTTGATAACGTCTCTCAACAAATCCATCATCA
>NC_090732.1:87493905-87501405 GCF_036898095.1 Palaemon carinicauda | reverse complement strand
TATTCTGCAGATAGAAAACTACTGTATATTTTATACTAGTAGTTATTTCCAATATATCTTGGATATCCCTACACAGGCATTTGCTGAACCCAATCCCATATTGAATGAATATAATTTCTTCAATATTCTAATTAGAAATCAGTATTTGGATTACCCTACAATATTGAATATCTTCAAGGCAGGAGTGATACACTCCTAACCCTTAAAGGATAGAGCCTTTATCCTTGAGTCTCCCTGATCAGGAAACTCTATAATTTAATATTTTAAGGAAGGCTACGGCAAATAGGCTGAGTAGGATACACAAATATATGTCTTTATTTTCCCTAGTCCAGCCGGCGTCATGCCAGCTGGACCGTACTGTCAAATGCTGCTCCAAAGGCAGCATACTGACTGAACTACAATACACGATTGTACAGTAGCCAGTAATTTGCAATATAGACTTACTTCAAATAGAAAACTACAGTACCATTATACAATAGTAATTTCTTACTTACCTTGGGTACCCTTGTGCAAGCATTCTGCTGGTACCGCTCCTATATTAAAAGAATAATATTTCTTCAATGTTCTGATTGAGAATCAGTCATCCTGACCCCACAGTATTAACAATAAAAAGGGACAGTGAATAAGTACTTCTCTACCCCTAGGGATAAGAGCCCTTCTACTTGGAGTTCCTTGATAGAGGAATCTCCATATAGTTAATACCAAGGGAAGATAACAGCATTTGCTTGCAGGGAGTACACAAGTATGTACCTCCTACTATCCCTCTATAGCTCACTATCCTAAGCTATTCTGTCATAGATGACCTTTGCATGTTGATTATCAGCGATATAATCCTTTGTATACCCATTCGGTTTTCCTTTCTTTACAGGAGGAACACCAGGTACCTTGTGCCGCAGTCTTCTGCAAGGCCAAGAGTAAGTATTTTTACGGTCATAATACTTGCAGGTTTCATGCCCCCAGCAATATTATTTCTGGATCCCTACATTATTGGAACCCGCAGGTTTGCAATATATGTCAGACATTAATGTCCGAAGATTTCGAGAATCCCAAGTCTACAGAGACTAGGGATGCAGCTCAATACAAATTACGCAACTGGGTGAGAGGCTTCCCGAAAATCTTTCAGGGACCTTACCTACCTAATGATGGGATGCGTAAGCTACTATTTCCAAAAGCAAGTAAGGAAATAGTTGGTGCCTCAGGCACCAACTACATCCCCTGACGGCCAGATAGCCTTTGGGAAGGAGGGCAAAAAGTGACCCAGGATAAAAGAGGAAAATGTTGTGCCGGAATTTCCTCCGCCTATGCCGGCTCTAGAGCCATCGACGTCGACATCTTCGTCTTATACCCCTCTATTAGATAGAATGGAACAATTATGTATCCAACTGAATAAACAAATAGAGAGATTTCGTAAACAAAACGAAAAGCAGGAAGTAAAACGCAAGATAGAGCCTCGCAAAGCTTCTCTTGTCGCTTCCCAAGGGTCAATCAAATGACCCATGGATCAAGACCTACCAACATGCTCCAAAACCAATCCCTGGAGGTTTGCGGAGCTGATGCCAATTCTAAATGGAAAACTCTACATCTCAGAGAAAATGGGTGCTGTTCCTTAGGACAAAATTCAATTTTGGCCAAGCTTTGATGCTTTCCCTAATTCTTTTGTTCGACTGAGGTATGAACCAAAGTCAAGAAAAGGAACGGAATCAAAGGAGGTCATGATTCTTGACCATGATAAGGCACAAGCTAACCTGTCAGGTAGCCTGAAACAGGCGGGTTATTCAGAGTCGAAGGTATTCTCACTGACTAACAGTCACCCTTCCTTTCTTGCTCCTGCTTCAATCTCATTTCCCTTTATGGGGAAGGTGTGGCGGGATGTTGCAAGGACAACCCCCACACCCTGAATCACACTTACTGACAATGGTCTCCACAAAACAAACTTTCCCCTTACGTAATCTACAACCAGACTCTTAGACAAAAAGGACGAAATTGAAACCAAACATATCCTTAAAACTATATTTCTTGAACTAAAATAAATCATAAACTATCCGCAATCAAAATAAACACTTAAAACAAATCAAAACTTAATACTATATATATAATAACCAAAACACCAATCATATAAACCAAAAAACCCTAATAAACTTAAAATTAAACGTCACACCAACACCAATATTTGTTTATGTGTGGACCACTTTTTCCACACAAGGGCCAACAGTCATTAAAAGCCCAAACCCACAACTCTGCAGCAACCTTATCACTGTTAAATATTAGGATAGAGTATGTGTACTAGTTGGTTTGGGTTGTGCGCGTTATCCTCATCATCATCATCATCATCAAAATCATCATCATCGTCGTCAATCGAAATACAAAAAGCACAATCAAATCCGGTTCTTGAACACAATCCAGGTCATCTACAGTCGGTCAATCCACAAGAGCAGTCTAAGTATAATCGATTACAGGCCAGGTCAGCAACTAAAGATCGTCATTCATATCAATTTAATCTCTCCAAAGGAGGAATCGCAGCCTGCCAAAATAAAAAAGAAAAAAACTTACGAACACTTCTAGCTAACTGAACTATCGCACTATAATCAAAGATAAATAATAAATTGTTCCTATCATTCACAATCACGACAAGCAAAGATAAACAAAACTGTACTTACTTTGAAAATAAAAAAAACACTTTCACGCTGGTCGAAAAATATATATATAATCCAGCTCTCACACAACTGCCTTATGCTGCAGTCAAATAAAAAAAGCATTCGCTCCGAAACATTCACCACTGTCGTAACCCAACTAAAAAATGTAAACAAACAATCTCATTTGTACCAACAGTCTTTCTCACCACCAACGATCATTCTCTAACTACCACTTGCTCTTCGGCGCGCACCGCAGTCACACAAACACACACACAAACACACACACTCTCGCACGATCTAGCAAAACTAAAGCAAATGAAATTCTCTCTCTCTCTCTCTCTCTCTCTCTCTCTCTCTCTCTCTCTCTCTCTCTCTCTGGATTTGGCAAAAACAAAAAATAAAAATAAAGTAAAATAAATCCTCCACAAAGGCATTTACATCTGTTGCCAAAGCAGTGGAGGCGGATAAGCCATGTCCTACACTCGAGGAGTGCAAGCCTCTGTCACCAGCTTTTCCCAGACAGGGAAAGGACAGGAAGGAAGTCCACTTAACCTTTTTTGTAGGAAGATTAGATGCGGATGTCGCCAGTCGACAATTTAATGAATGTCTCCCTAAACTATTTGAGTTGCTCTTGTATAATGAACAAGATACAAAGGGAGACTTGCAGCCTCCCTTTCTCTACAAAACTACATAGAGGTGTGTTCAGCCTACCAAAATACCCCAGACATGCTCATGGTCATAGCCAAAATGCATATGCCTACCTTAGTGAAGGACCTTTACGCCTTCATGAAGGCTAGGAGAGCATGTAGAGTGTTTGTGTTCGCTGCTGCAACAGTGAAACACGAAACAAGGAAGCTAATATCTTCTAACATCAGGGGTAAAGACCTCTTCCCACATGAGATAGTTAGAAAAGTGATTAAGAGCGCCATCATGGAGAACATAAGTCCTCTCCAAAAGTGGGGCATCCTTTCAAAGAGAAAATCTTCCATGGTTGTGGGTCCCCAACCTAAAAAGAAGATGGGAAATGCTGAAAATATGCGGGCTGCTCAACAACATCCCACAATTTCAGTGACCACGGTGCCACAGGCAGGTGGTCAAAAGGTTAAACCTACTGACTATTCAAAGCATGAAGATGCTTTTGCTAGGAGGGGCGTTCCTTCAGGATCGTTGGACCTTCAATCCTTGGGTCCAAGGCCTATTCAAGGTGGGACTTTGATGGGAAACAGAAATGTCTCCACCATCATTTCCTTACCTTCTTCTACAATCCAAAACCCTCCTGAGAGCTCTAGAGCATACAGGTGGTAAGAAAACTATAGTCCATCGAGTTCCAGGGAAGGCCGTTTCGTGTTCACGAGAAGGACTCAAGAAATCTCTGAGTCATTCTGAGCTTGTCGCCACTCAACAAGTTCATAGAAAACATCAAGTTCAGAATGTTAATCCTTCCGAACATATGGACCTTGTTCCAAAAAGGGGTGTCCGTAGTCTTGTCAGACCTGAAAGGTGTCCTGTGGCAACTTCCAGTCAATCACCCCCTTCCCTCCTATCTAGAATTCAGGTTATAGATAGTAACATACATCCTAGGAAAGACACGTGTCGGACTAGACACAGTCCTAAATATCTTCATAGGATTGGCAGACTTAGTCACATTAAAACTAAGCCTAGAAATGGTTCAGGCACCAATGTACCTGGACGAGAGGCTGGGGTGGGCAGCACCCGAAGTGGCTGGTCTATGTGCATCCAAAGAAATGACCCAGTTCCCAGGACATCACGGATGCAAGATAAGCTTCTAGAAGTCTCGACTCTCTCCAGCTCAATGGTTGCAATGGCTGAAAAACCATTGAAGCCCGTGGTCACATCAACTCTCCTTTCCCTTGGGAATATAAAAGGAGATCGCAAGGTCTGTCAAGAGACTCAGTTAATCAGTCAGATTTCCAAGACGCTAACAGGGAGAAGCGCTAAACTCTCCCCAGTTCGCAATAGTGACAGACCTAGTGCTAAGAGCACAGCGGAAAAATGTGTTAAGAGCCTGGAGAAAATACGCATCAAACGCTTGAAGAGATAAAAAAAGACCGATATTGGTCCCTCTTTAATCGCTTCTCTAACAAAACGAAAAGTCCCAAGACTCTGCTGGTCCTATCATGAGTGGGGAAGCTCCCTCCACACAGATCAGACTTCCTACGATTGATCTGGGACACCAAAATGATAATGAGACGTCACAATCGATAATGCTAAAGAACGTCTCATACAGTCTAGGTGAAGTTAACCATCCCTTCCTTAAAGGGATGGCACTTGTCAGCAGTTCATATAAAATTGATCCACAATGTGACAGAGGATGTTCTATTTCGATTCAAGCAGATAGAGTTGGAATGGTCCATGGACGCAGACCTATTCCCTCCCAGATGGGAACAAGTCCCGGAACTGCAGATCGACCTCTTCATCACGAGCGTCTTCAAGAAACTACCCTGATATGTAGCCCAATACGAGGATCCTCTAGTGTGGTTGATAGACGGCATGTCTCTGGTATGGAAGGGATGGACTCAGGTATGCCTGTTCATACCATCCAATCACTTGCTTAAGGTACTCAACAGGCTCAGATACTTCTAAAGGGGAGTAGCTCTTTTAGCTCCCAAATAGCCCAAGAGCAATCTGTCCTCCTTAATGAAGGAACTGAAGCTGAGGCTGGTCCTAGTTCTGAACCTAGATCTACAGTATTTCAGAAGGTTCAGAAATTAACGGCCTTCGTTTTATCACAGAGAACCCAAACCCTTCATTTCATGATTTTCTTACCCTAGCGGTTAGAAAAAGATTTGGGATCTCAGAAAGAAATATAGAATTCTTAGAAGAATACAAGGCTAAGTCAACTAAAAGACAATATGAGTCTTCCTGGAAAAATTGGCTTGCATTTGTGAAAGCAAAAGGACCGAAAGAAATTTCAATGAACTTCTGTCTGTCCTTCTTTTTCCACCTTCATAGTCATGGTCTGGCGGCCAACACGATAAATACATGCAAGTCAGCCTTGACTAGACCTCTTCTATATGCCTTTCAAGTGGATCTGCTGAATGAAATCTTTAATAAGATTTCGAAGGCATGTGCAAGGCTTAGGCCTGCAGTACCACAAAAGCCCATCTCTTGGTCTTTGGACAAGGTCCTACATTATGCCTCATCTGTGAACAATGAAGATTGTTCCCTTAAGGATCTAACCCAAAGAGTTATTTTCCTGTTTGCTATAGCCTCTGGGGCTAGAGTTAGTGAAATAGTGGACCTATCCAGAGATGAGGGCCACATTCATTTCACAGAAGTGGGAGAACTGAATCTCTTTCCTGATCCATCCTTTCTCACTAAAAACGAGCTACCCACTAAGAGGTGGGGTCCCTGGAGAATCTGCCCTCTGAAGGAAGATGTCTCTCTATGTCCTGTAGAGTGTCTAAAGGTCTATCTTCGTAGAACTTCAGACTTCAGGGGAGGACAGATCTTTAAAGGAGAAACTTCTGGATCAAATTTATCCCTGAAACAACTAAGAGCGAAGCTCACCTACTTTATTCGTAGTGCGGATCCTGACAGTACTCCAGCAGGTCATGATCCGAGAAAAATTGCTTCATCCCTGAACTTTATTCAGTATATGGACTTTGAGCGACTTCGCTCATATACTGGATGGAAATCATGCAGTGTTCTACAAACACTATGCTAAGCAGGTCCATGAACTGAAGCATTATGTGATGGCAGCAGGTAGTGTTTTAAAACCTGCCGTCTAATTCAACGATGAACAGCTAATTGACTGGGACTGTCAATTAAAAGGAGAAGGGGTCACCACTTTTAGGGTGACCTCCTTTAAATAAGTGTTACCATGGTGACACTAATTCTGTTCATAATCCTAGGTGTGGAATTATATAGATAGCACTAGTACCGTGTGTACGTAATACACATTGTTGATAGTATGTAACTGGTACAGAGATCATGAAAAGAAATTTTACTATACAAAAAGTTTCTTCAATCTGAAAGTGGCACTCATTATTTCTTTCCTTTCAAGAAAGAAATATAGTCTCTGCACTCGTTACGTGTATAATCCCATTGTAATACTACATTCTTTTTACTGGTTAACTCATTTAGTCATTTATTAGGAATAAATATCTATTAGGATGTAGTGCGTCCGAATTTGCCCGACAATTGCATGTATAAATGCCAGAGTTCTATGACTTGCCAAAGTAAGTATTCTTCATATAGTTGTATGCTCACAAATAATAGATATAGGAGACACTGATATTGATTCAGCAATATATACAAACTATGAGACTAATTGTATATTCAGTTTATACTTATGTTTGTTCATACAATATATGTTAACCTTGAGACCCCTTTTCTACAGTCTAGAATGACTTCCCTGTAGGAGGCAGGAAGCACTAACATTGTTATGATTAGTGATGATGACGGATAACGGTGACGTCATTTGTCTCAATTGGTCCCCATGACCATAGAAATGTTGTTCCAAGGCTAAGGCACTGATGAAAATCCACAGATACAATAATACTCTGGTATGCTTCCAGCAGGACGACATGGCTTGAGCCCAAAAAAGGGATTTTGAGCGAAGCAAAAAATCTATTTTTGGGTGAGATGGCCATGTCGTCCTAATGGACCCACCCATCTCTTTTAAAAAGAAAAGACCTTCACAGTATCCCTCCCGTTGTGCTGTATATGTAGCACCATGCTCAATGCTACAAGGAATGTCCGCCATCGTGGAGATGGCGCTGTTGCCATACTCAATAGTAGTACGAGAACGGAGGTAACCTTGATATGGCTCCCCTTCTATTCTGCCACACCTTCTCGAAGCGTAAACGCTATCAAGAATACGTCCTCTGATATCATGCGATAT
>NC_090732.1:87483905-87486405 GCF_036898095.1 Palaemon carinicauda | reverse complement strand
AAATAAAACCATTGTTCTCTGGTCTTGGGTAGTGTCATAGCCGCTGTACCATGGCTTTCCTGTGTCTTGGATTAAAATTCTCTTGCTTAAGAGTACACTTTGGAATGTTGTTCTATCCCATTTCTCTTCCTCTTGTTTGTTTGGAAGTATTTATAGTTTACATGTAAAAGATCTAATTTAATGTTATTACTGTTCTTAGAATACACTATTTTGATTATTTATTACTTCTCTTGTAGTTTATTTATTTCCTCATTCCCTCTCCTCACTGGGCTATTTTCCCCTGTTGGAGCCCTTGGGCTTATAGCACCTTGCTTTTCCAATTAGAGTTGTAGGCTGGCTTATAATAATCATCATCATCTCCTCCTATGCCTATTGACGCAAAAGGTATCTGTTAGATTTCATCATTTGTAGCTATCTTGAGCTTTTAATTCAACACTTCTCCATTCATCATCTCCTGCTTCGCGCTTTATAGTCCTAAGTCATATAGGCCTTGGTCTTCCAATTCCTCTAGCGCCTTGTGGAGCCAAGTTAAACGTTTGGTGAACTAATCTCTCATGGGGAGAGCGAACCATCTCCCCTCATCGTGCTCCTGTCTGCCATTTAACTCCCAATATCCTTCATGGGCTTTATTCTCAAATTTACTAAATCTATTGGAGATTGTTTCATTGTCATACCATGACTCATGTCCACAGAGTAACACAGATCTCATTAAATTGATATATGATTTTTATATGAAATTTTAGGCAATTTGATTTCCAAATTTTACTAAACCTAGCCATTGTCTCATTCGTTTTTTGTCAATCTTTCACTAAACTAATTCTAAAGACCCTGTATTGGAGATCATTGTTTCTAAATACTTAAATGATTCTACCAAATTAATCCTTTCTCCTTCCATTGATATTTCATCTTCCATTGCATACTCCGTTCTCATCATCTCTGTCTTTCTTCTATTTATCTTCAGCCCCACCTCGTGTAATATTTCATGCATTCTGGTAAGCAAGCATTGCAAATCCTGTGGTGTTCTGCTAAGAAGGACAGCATCATCAGCATACTCTACTGTAGGTCTCTTAAATTCCTATCACCAACCCAGTCCAATCCTTATGGACCATCTCTGACTGCTTTACACATTACAAAGTCCAAGAGGAGGATAAACAACATAGGTGACAACAAATTCCCTTAGAGTACTCCGCTGTTGCACTTGTTATACTCATGAACAGACTTGATAAAATTTACATATTTAAGAGGAATTCCATAATAACGCAGGACTCTCCACAAAATTGGCCGGTGCTCACTATCAAAGGCTTCTTTCATAGTCCACGAATGCCATCACAAGTTGATATCCATAATCTACGCATAGCTGTGCAGCATATCTCAAAATTAAAATTTGGTCCGTACAACTATATATATATATATATATATATATATATATATATATATATATATATATATATATATATATATATATATATATATATATATATATATATATATATATATATATATATATATATATATATATATATATATATATATATATATATATATATATATATATATATATATATATATAAATATATATAACGAGAGAGAGAGAGAGAGAGAGAGAGAGAGAGAGAGAGAGAGAGAGAGAGAGAGAGAGAGAGAGAGGCAGCTTATTATATAAGGGATATGATAATATTTCAAATTACTGTTTATCATTAAAATGCGTATAATCATTTGCTGTTCCAATTCAGTTAAAGCTATTTTATCACAGAAATGAAATTTGCTCTCCTGTGCAAATTACAGAAATTAAATCTAGTAGTATTTTACAACTTTCATTTGGCTGGGTAAAAGTTACTAAATATAATGGAATTTTGAATGTATCCAGTAACGCCAACTTAAATGAGGGAATTTCTATATTCTACTCATTGCTGTACAACATGTCTCAAAATAAAAATTTGGTCAGTGCAACTTCTACCTCTTCTAAATCTTGCTTGCTCATAATAATAATAAAAACATCATGAAGGGAATAATTTGATTGATATACCCTTAGCTGATGAAGACCTTGATGTGCTCATGGATGAATATAATGTGTTTGAAGTCGAAGCGGTCATTAAAAAAAAAAAAAAACTCAAGCTATGGAATGCCCCTGGATACGATTGAATAACAACTGATGATAATGGCTCAAAATTAAGTGATCCGGAAAATACTTAAAAGATAATTTTGTAGAATGTGTCGAGAAGAGGTCAAATCTAAAAAGAGGGTGTTAGGAGTGGTTAAAATCACCCCCCCCCCCAAAAAAAAAAAAACGGAGACCTGACTGATTGCAATAATTGCAGAGGCATCACAGTTGACGCAAAAATATATAGTTTGCTTATTCTAAAGAGACTAGAGAGAAATATTTATGAAAAGCTGAGAACTGAACAAGGAAGATTTAGAAATTTTAGAAGTTGAATTTACTAAATTTTCATTTTGAGACATGTTGTACAACGATGCGTAGAATATAGAAATCAACTTTTGA
>NC_090732.1:87476405-87478905 GCF_036898095.1 Palaemon carinicauda | reverse complement strand
CATTAAAATGCGTATAATCATTTGCTGTTCCAATTCAGTTAAAGCTATTTTATCACAGAAATCAAATTAGCTCTCCTGTGCAAATTACAGAAGTTAAATCTAGTAGTAGTTTTCAACTTTCATTTGGCTGGGTAAAAGTTACTAAATATAATGGAATTTTGAAACTAGTTGTATTCAGTAACGCCAACTTAAATGAGGCTCGTATATTCCCACCCAAAATTAACTTTTCTTTTTCTAATTTGGTAACCAGAAACGCACGGTAAGGCAATGAAAAAAATAATAATTGCAAAATTTCCTTTTATATTAATTAGCTACTGCAAGCATTAATCAATATATTTGGTTTTCAACATACCTGTAGTTGTGCTCTCTCTCTCTCTCTCTCTCTCTCTCTCCTCTCTCTCTCTCTCTCTCTCTCTCTCTCTCTCTCTCTCGCTAACCTTAAAATAATCAGGTGAGATCGAAACTTGAGCCAACTTCTGCTTGTGTTTGACTAAGATAAAGTTTTTACCACCCCTGAAGTGCCACGGGGTCCTGGCTAAACCCCGGCCAGTCAACGTGATCGTAAAACAATATCCCTGAACCAGTAGGCTTCCCCGTACTAACATCAATGTTCAATTATAATAAAGGTGTCCTGACTTCAAAAGATATTCTTACAGTCTACTTGAAAGAAAAAAAAATTTCGTTTCTCTTGTTTTATGATTTTAAAGTTGCATGTTTGTCAAATATGCATTTTCCCTTTTCCGTGATTATGACTTTCATAACTCCTCACTATTATGAGAATTTTCATTGACTTTTGCTCCACGGTTAAACATGTATTATATTTAAACACTGCATATTCTGCCATGCCCTTTTATTATTATTATTATTATTATTATTATTATTATTATTATTATTATTATTATTATTATTATTATTATTATTATTATCCAGTACTGATGAGATATTTTTACATTCACGAAAACAATCCGATTGACTGCATTATCACATTCAACACTACAAATGAGATGCTACAAGATCAAAGACTCCCACAGGGAAAATAGCTCAGTGAAGAAAGGAAATAAACTATATACGAGAATAGTAGAAAATATAAAATCATAAACTGAGTAACAACGTTAAAATAGATGTCATATGTAAACTACGAAGAGAGACTCATGTTACCCTGTTCAACATAAAAAACACTCACTGAAAGTTTGAAATTCTAAAGTTCTACCGATTCAACGGCCTAATTAGGACAATCATTTCTCAACCTGATCACAGATAGAATAAAACTACTAGAATCTGTCTAGTGTTGAGCCTTATGATGGAAAAGTTAAGACTATTAAAATTGACTACATACCTATTACTGCAAACAAAATAGTACAGGATGGAAAGATGTGAATGCAAAGGATGGTCCAGTCTCGAAATATGTGAATGCAAGGCATGATCAGAATTATGAAAAATATTATGCAACATGCATAAAGAAGTATTTGAACAACAATGCGAGGGATTAACATCAAGATAACGAATAAGAAATTTAAAAGGCCATAAGTTTTTATCCAACCAATTAAGATGAGATTCAGCAGCTGAAGACCAGACGGGAGAACAATATTCGAATTAAAGTAGAATGAAAGAACAGAATGCTCACCGAGTCTTAAAAACTCTCTCAATAAGACATTTTTTTGACCAACTGAATAAGAAACAGACTGAATGTTTCTCATAGTCAATTTTGCAATCAAGTATCAAACCTAAAGTTTTAGAATTTTAAAGAAACATGGTAAATGTAAAAATCTGAATGTTGAGGACCCTTGGTCCTTGTTCTACTTACAATCATACTTTGAATTTTGTTAGGATTCAACTTCATGCCCTATAACTTGCATCATACACCAATTTTAGCTAGATCTCTATCAAGAGATTTAGTAATCCCAGATCTACACTAAGGAGATGGAATTGATGAAAAATGAGTATAATTATCTACATATAGAACAAGCTAGTTTTCTAAGCCAAACCCCATATCATTTGCATATAGTAAGAAAAGTAATGGGCCCAGAACACTATCCAGAGGAACACCAGATACTATATTACTATACTCACTAAGGTGTCCATCATCAACAACGATTTGAAGGGATCCAAAACAAAGTCTTATGCTAACCAGGATCCAAGAATAATTATTATCAAGATTTTTCTTACCATTAGCTTCAATTGTTAGCCATAGGTTCAGTACATAATGCATTTATGAATGACAAGGTACTATTTCAGTTTTATAATAAACACCTTTCCTCGTTCCCTGTATACTTCATATGTCAATTCACTGTTTTCTGTTTAACCTGGTATCAATTACAAAGCTTGAACAATCACACTGTATCCGGATTTCTTTTGTGGCCTGAAAATATGTTTTATTCAACAAGTTGCATCCTATCTCTATATTTATCAGATCTAGAAAAAAAAAATTGCATTTTTTATCAATTTTTTGCTCATTTATAGTTCACCTTCTCTACGAAAATTCACTTCTTTTTTTTTCATT
>NC_090732.1:87466405-87471405 GCF_036898095.1 Palaemon carinicauda | reverse complement strand
CAAATACTTTTACCGGAGCAGTTTTGAACCGACCATCATACTTTGAGCTGTGTTTTTCATTAGCTCTTTGAAAACATTTCAGTAGTGTTCATTACTCTCCTTAATAGATTTAATAAATATACACGGTATTGCGAAGTTGAATAATTTGGCAATTGTTGCGAATTAATGAGTACCGTATATGGTATCAGAGAATCATGTCCATACACTAATAAGAAAGGAGTGTCCCTGAGTGAAGCATTGTATGCAATTTTCATAGCTATCTCAGTTGTAGGAAGCATGACGTGCCAATGAAGGGGGTCCTCAGCCACTAAGTAACGTAAAATTTGCACTCCTTCCCTATTATGCGATTCCACTAAGCCATTTTCAATTTTCATCAAGTCCGTGACCGATTACACCACCTTATTTATAAACTTGAGACCATTATCATTTATCAAAATTTTCGCGAAACCAAACCTAGTCATGAAAGAGCACAGCGCCTGGGCTAATGAATTTGCCAATTTATCCAACATTGCGTAAGTATGAGTATACTGAGTAAATGAATCCACAAATACACATATATACTTATGTTGTGTTAAACCAGTAGGAAATGATCCTTCCACATCCATAGGCACTCTATAAAATTTAACAGGAATCACAGGCCACTTCCTAGCTTCCAGTACAGTGTTTTTATGTTCTTTGAAACAGTTACAAGCATGACAACCTTTTGTGTAATTCTCTACAGATTTTTTCATTCTTAACCAAAAGAAGGATTCACGTGCTCTCCTTAATGTTCTATCAATCCCTAAATGCCCTGCATACGGACTTGCATGTACAATGTGGATGGCTCGATTAACTAAAGAGGGAGGAAGAACTACCCGTGCACAGAATTCCCCTCACCTCTTCTCGTAAGCACAATATAAGATATAATTTTCTATAAAAAAAAATTTCACGAGGCCCATTCACAAATGACACATAACTCTTCAATTCCTCTTTAATCCCTGCTCGCACTCTTTCCATCCATTCCTCTTTTTTCTGTCCCTCTCGGACTTCTTTATGTCCCAACCCCACAAGTCAATCACACTTGCATCATCAAGGCATTCATTCTGAACACCCCTGGTCATGTCCTCGGCCTTCCACATATATTCACCTTCGCCGCTCATATCTCTCTCTCTCTCTCTCTCTCTCTCTCTCTCTCTCTCTCTCTCTCTCTCTCTCTCTCTCTCTCTCTCTCATCTTCTGACTGCTCACTGGGAGAATTCACATCCCGTTCTCTATTTTCTCTATTTTGATGGGGTCTTCCATATTTTGGTTACGTTCTTTGTTCCTCTTTTGTGCCCTAGTTGTTACTCCTGTTACCGCACCTTTAGAGAGAGCATCAGCTACCTTGTTAGCTTTACCTTGTATGTGGTGAAAACCCTTTATATCAAACTCTAACAATCTCTCAATCCATCTCGCTTGTCGAGAGGTCAAATCATTCTTATAATACAAATCACGTAAGGGGCGATGATCACTTTGCAACTCAATTGACTGACCTAATAAAAAATACAGATGCCTCTCTAGAACCCAAAGAACAGCCAAAGCCTCTCGATCGAATGTACTATAATTCTTTTCTGCATCTTTTAATGCCCAGGAAGCAAAACAAATGGGCCATTCTCTGCCTTTATGATCTCGTTGAGAAACTATGCCACCAATTAGCTACGCTACTCGCATCTGTTGTCACTAAAAACGGGCCATCAAATCTAAGATATGCGAGTAATTCATTGCTAGTTAAGGAAGCTTTCAAATGGTTAAAGTTACTTTCTTCTTCCACTCCCCAATTTATAACTTTTTGTTTCTTTAAAATATCTAAGGTTCTCGCTATTTCTCCAAAACCTCTTTTGAATTTATGGTAATACCCAGAGAGCCCAAGGAACCCACCTACTTCCTTAGAGTTATGTGGCCTGGGGAAATCTCTAATAGCCATTACTTTACTGGGGCAGGGTTGGATAGCTTCTAGGGTTATTATGTGACCTAAAATTTGACCTGTTTACAGAAAAATATGCGCTTTGAAAAATTTACTTTCATACCATTACGTCGCAATGCTTCTAAAACTTTACGAAAATTATCATTTTGTTCTTCGGCGGTTTTCCCTGTAATTATGATATAATCTAAATAAACTAAAATATTATGGCCAATTAAGGGAGACAAAACCCCCATCATTACTCTACAGAAATGACTTGGAGCATTTTTAACACCGAAAGGAAGAAAATTAAACTAAAATAGTTGATCATTAGCTATAAATGCCATTTTACATTTACTGTCTTCCTGAATGTGTATTTGATAGTATCAAGATTTTAAATCAACAGTTGTAAAATATTTACTATCACGTACCTTCACAAGTAATTCTTCGATTGAGGGAAATGGAAATGCATTATCCTTAGTGACTGCATTCAACTTCCTATAATCAACACACAATCTTACCAAGCCATCCTTTTTCCTAACAGCTACAATTGGAGAAGCCTGGGGGATTCGATCTCCTCGATTATCCCTTGTTCCCTTAATTTATTAATTTCCCTTTCTATCTCTCCCTGGAAATGAATGGGTACCTTATAAGGCCTTGACCTGATCGGCTCCGCCTGCCCAGTTCCAATGCTAAAGGGAAATCGATCAATACTCCCGGGTGGCTCATCTCCAATTGCAATTACATCGGAATAACTTTTGACAATATCACTAACTACAGGTTGATATTCTAACGGACATAGTTTCCGTGCTTGCATAATCAAATTCTGAGCGCGCTCATCTGTGTGGGCTGGAGTTGTGGCTCCCAACATCACATTATAAGCAATTTCACATAACACTAATTCACAAAGAATCACTCCCTAAAACAACTCTTTTATTTGACAAATTAACTATCGTTAAATCAGCTCTGTTCTCTTTTATTTCCGTCAAGCTCTCTAATATCATATGGGCCCAATTGTCATGGGGTTTAACAATGACATTGGTTCCTACCAGAAGTGGGCGACACAGGGTCACTGATATGCTCGTAAGTGTCTGGAGAGACAACACTTCTCCTTTCTCAGTTACAGCTGTTACCTTGCCTAAATGTCTCTCCGAGCCGGCACATGCACTTAGTCTCTCATGACTTTCTATCGTCAAAATGTACCCTTCTGCATTTGATGTTATTGTATCTCTTGCCCCAAAAAATGCATATTTGATTATTATACAAGAAATCTATTCCTAAGATAGCCTCGATTCCTGGGATTCCCAAGGTAGGCCAGACAAAAAATCTTGTGTAAACTTCACAGATCCCACCTTAGAGTTGACAATCGTTGTACGATTTATGCGTAGTTTATTTCCTCCTGGCATGTCAGGACAATTTATGCCGCTGACTATAGTGGGTTTGAGGAGAATCGTTTTTCAATCAGTGAAACGCTGGCTCCTGTGTCGATCAGGGCTCGAATGGATTTATCTGGCAGGTTAATCATAACTGCTAATATTCCTAGACAGCCATTACGAGATATTGGCCACGGGCCAATGACCTCAGCTGCAATTCCACTGCTCCCTAGTGCTGCGGGGGTGAGGTCAGGGGTACTGATGGAGGTCCCAGTGCTTATTCTTCCACGTCTGCCGTCACCACTTCCTCAGCTACTGCTTGTGAAGTCATGCGGGGGGCCATCAAACTCGCTCGTCTCCCCGTTCCTCTTTTTCCTTTTCCTCGGATGTTGGGCGGGGGGGAGGTGTGCGTGTGCCACAGCCTACCTGCCCTGGGCGTTTTTTGCTGAGTACTCTCGAGATAGATGACCGTAGGCCTGACAAGTGTAACAGCGGGGAGATCCTTAGGTCGGGCACTCCATTCGTCGGTGCCCCTCTCCCCCACACTGCCAATATCTTCTAATTTGCTGACTGCGTTCTCCCCACCCCCCTTTTGGGGTCGATGAGTGCCTCTCATGGCTGCCAACTTCTCGGAATTGGGCAAGTTATTCCCAGTCATTTTTTCTTCTGGCAAACTGTCTATAATGTTTTGTATTGCGCTCACTACGTCTGCTAACGAGTGATTGTCATCTAACAAGCAACCACATAAATACGGGTTTACTAATCTGCTAATATGTTTAAGGCAATCGTCTTTTTATCACCTTCTGGGAGATTGGCACTACGTGTAGCAAACGAATCGCAATCCCAAAAAATGTGTGTTGCAAAACTAAGAACGGATTCACCTTCCCGTATTTTGGGTTTGTAATTTTCTTCTATGTCTCCCTTTCTCGCATCATGTAAGGCATACTTCTTAATTAAACATCGTTTTGTTTCAGTATAACTTCTTAAACTGTCTTGTGGCCAACACATTACCTCCATTGCAGGAGCATCTTTCGGCAAAGTCTCTCAAAAACACTTAAATCGATTGAGACCCTACGTTAGACCGTTGATCATCAAAAGGCCTAACACTTGCCAGAAGTTCTGGCAACTTTCGAACTACAATTTGCGTATCTTCACTCGGCTATGCATATATACTTTCACTTGTGTGCGTTTGAACTTCGTTTATGTACGTTGGATATGCTGTGGTTGCGCGTCGCTCCTCTTGTCGTTTAACCAAGAATCTGTTCATTAACTGCTCTAAATTTTGTAACTTATTTTCCAATTTTTGCGTTCTAATTTCCTGTCTATATTCTTCATCATGAACGCTATATCGCACTGATCAGAATATGGGTTTCCTTCATTTATTACAAAAGGTTCGTAAGTACACACTATTCTCTACACAGCCATCACTCTCTCAGGTATGAGAGCCTTGTCTACTTCAGTGCACAAAGGCAACTAAACTCCCTTCGCTACCAAAATACTATCTTGCTACAATAACATACTGAGTTATAGGTTTTTGTGAAATTCTCATGATTAAAGAGTTAATTTACCATGATGTACACACATATATATACAATAATATATATATATATATATATATATATATATATATATATATATATATATATATATATATATATATATATATATATATATATATATATGTATATATAATTTTATATATATATATA
>NC_090732.1:87461405-87463905 GCF_036898095.1 Palaemon carinicauda | reverse complement strand
CATCTCTATGTGTCCAGGATTTTACAGTAACTCTAAATGAGTATCGATGTCAGGAAAACCTTGAAATATTTTTTTCCCACTAATGCCGGAGATATCATATGATATTTCTGCCGTAATTTCTTAAATTTTGAAAACAAATTAAAATTTCAATGGATCACCAGAAATTTCTGACACGCTTGATCGACTCTGACTGGTGACAAGTCATGACAATAAATTAAAGTGTTGTCAATGGTTCTGCCTAAGCATTCCCCCTGGTAGAGAAAACGGCCTTTAAACGCTGTGGTACCGAAGACCATTAAAACATCCGCCAAATTAACCAAATATATACTCACAATTTCTATATTTTGTTTAGTTAGTTTTATTTCAAAATACAATACATATCAACAGATATAAAACATAGACTTCATATTATAGGCATAAAACTGAATAATATGGCAAATGATAGTTTTTCAACCTTGATAAGTATGCGAAAATATTTTCCGTTCCAGACAGAACAAAGCAGAAATCGGAAATTGAAATGATGCAGAACCCTTGGTAGATTTATTTTCCCGTCATAACCACACAATTCCGCATTTTCGCAACCCTACAGTAAACAACAGAATAGTATAAACGATTGGAAATTAACACAAGCAAATCGGTATAAATGCATAAAAGACTAAAATCTCAGTAGTAAATATAAACTATTAGAGTTAAGTTCTTCCTGAGGTAGATTACATAAAGTCTAATATTGAGGTACATAAGCAACATTACTTATGATTACTTACATATTAAAGTTATACACGTATGGATGCAATGATGTTGCGGTCGGAACGTGTAGTGCTATTACATATGTTTTAAACTGTACTTACAATTCCTTATAAGTCACATGCATATTAAATTAGTGTGGATTACTTCGTTTGAGAACTTGGTCTGGAAGGATGCCTTTCATGCGACCCCGGAAGAAGATTTATGTTGGAACATATAATTTATGCTGCAGCTTATTGCCGACAGAGGGGACATGGTCGTTTAGCAGAGGTTCTCAATACTGAAGGTCCAGCTTAAGGACACACTAATATTCGTGAACCGTTTTTCTCTTCCGAAATTTTCCCAGGCCAGCTTAATGCTATTTCTTTTCTATCCCTTATATCTAAACGAAGTGCAACATCATTCTTTTCTTTTTCTTACAGCAAAACTTTATATTCAGGGCTTAAAGCATGATTTACACTGGGTACTAGAGGTGTTTATTGTCATTATTTTATTCTTTGAAGTAAACAAGCCATTATTGTTATTTAGTATCACAATTCCATTACTTTGTGTAACATTCCGTGATTCTGATTATCTATCTGGTAATTTATATTTTATGCTGAATGTTCAGTTTAACGTATTTTCTTAATAGAGGGAAATAACGTGATATAATGGTAAGAGTAAAATTCAAGCCCTGTCTATTCTTTTGATATGTTTCAATGTGTTCCTTTATTATTCTTTTTCAATTTATCTTAAATTGTTGTGCTTTCTCAATATTTACTTGTGTCCAGATCAATTACATTAACTTTTATTCCACACTACACCTTTGTAACTTGCATATAATTAGAAAAATATCGTATTATATATATATATATATATATATATATATATATATATATATATATATATATATATATATATATATATATATATATATATATATATATATATATATATATATATATAATTTAGTTCAGCATTTACTTTACATAATTTGAAGTTAAAATGACATTCAAAAGAATCAAGATTTTAGAAAAATTTTACATTTTTATATAATGTGCCTCTCTGTATATTTTACTCTGAATATATGTCACTTTTTTAATCATTGGGGTTCTATTCGTTGCGCTGCACGCACAGCTTTTGTGTTGCACCGGGATATCAATTTGTAATATTTCAATTTGAGCTATGTGTGCTTTAAAAATATTTCTATGTATTTGATGCAATTTCTATTCAAATTGATTGTAACATTTGCTTTAAATTGTTCAGCTTTTGTTTTCTAGATGCACTAGTTATATAATTATTTTTCAAACATTGTTATTTGATTTGATATATTGCGTTGCATATTGACATTTGCTTTTTTATTCAACACATAACTAACACTAAAGGTACTCGGTACAATACTATATTTATTATAAAAAGGGAATATTTTATCAAAGAAAAGCAAAATCATAGGTTGTCCGTTTTATAAAATAATACTAATATTTTATGCTTGACTTGTACATTGATTTACAACAGGAACATGATTATGACCCATTTAAATGGAAACGACTCTTCAGTGTCACAATTGAATAGGTATGAAAAACAGATACGGACCAAGTCTGTTGTTATAACATATCAAAATCTAGACGAAACATAGACTAAACAAAAGATCATTCCATATTATGCATTTGCGCCACAAGATCAGACGACGGGGCCTGGGAGGCATTTCAGCGACTATGAGCAAATGAACGGAAAACCCCTAGTTGTTGTACTACTTAATTGAAGTTGATCTGCTATA
>NC_090732.1:87428905-87456405 GCF_036898095.1 Palaemon carinicauda | reverse complement strand
CTTAGGGGACCTCCCTTTCTGTGTACATTATGTGGACGACATACTTGTGTTCTCCTCTTCAAAATAGGAACACCTCCGTCACCTGCGCATCGTGCTCGACCGCCTGCAACAAAACGGCCTTGTAGTCCGGTATGACAAGTGTACCTTTGGCGCCAACGAAGTGTCCTTCTTAGGGCATCGCATCACTCCTGAAGGTGTCCACCCTCTCCCTGAGAAGGTAGCAACCGTTCAGAACTTCCCCGTGCCCTCGACCGTCAAAGCTCTGCAGGAATTCTTGGGCATGATCAACTATTATCACCGTTTTCTGCCAGCCATTGCCCCCACTCTTGCTCCCCTCTACGCCTCCTTCAAGGGCAAGCCGAAGGACCTGAAGTGGGGTCCCCTTCAAAAAGCAGCCTTCTGCAATGCAAAGAAGGCCATATCAACTGCTGCGGCTCTCACTTTTCCTATCCCACACGCCCCTCTCCTTCTCTCCACCGATGCCAGCGACGTCGCTATTGGTGCAGTACTCGAGCAGGTGGTCAAAGGCTCGCCCCGCCCATTGGCCTTCTTCAGCAAAAGACTGTCCAAGGCAGAATCGGGTTATTCTACCTTCGATCGAGAATTGCTGGCGGTGCACTTGGCTGTCCATAACTTTCGCCATTTCTTAGAAGGTACGCCCTTCGTCATTTGCACAGACCACATGCCTCTGGTGCACACCTTTACTCGACAGTCTGACGCCTGGTCCGCCCGTCAACACCGACATCTCTCCACCGTGGCTGAATACAATTGCACCCTCCAATACGTCCCAGGGAAAATGAATCCCGTTGCCGATGCCTTGTCAAGAAACACGTTGGCTGCCGTTCAACTGGGATTGGATTACAACACCCTGGCTGAAGCCCAACGACAGAATCCAGAGTATCAAGCTTGTAGGACATCCTGCACGTCCCTCCGTTGGGAAGACTTTCCCCTCGAAGACTCCAACACCACCCTCCTCTGTGACGTCAGTACTGGTACACCGCGACCTTGGATTCCTGCTCCCATGCGCTGACAGGTGTTTGATTTCATTCACGGCCTTTCACATCCCTCGTGCCGTTCTACTGCACAGCTGCTGAAGACAAAGTTCATTTGGCACGGCATTTCTAAGGATGCTAAGGATTGGGTCCGCGCCTGTACTTCTTGCCAAACTTCCAAAGTACATCGACACACGGATTCAGGAGTGGGCCCCTTTCCTCAACCTCAGCGTCGTTTCGCACACATTCACGTCGACGTTGTAGGCCCCCTACCCACATCACAAGGACATCGTTACCTGTTTACCGTCATCGACCGCTCCACTCGTTGGCCTGAAGCCATTCCCATGGAAACTGCAACGTCCGCCTCATGTACATCTGCCTTACTCTCTGGATGGATTTCAAGATTCGGTATCCCTGAGCATATTACTTCTGACAGGGGAACCACTTTCACCTCTCAATTGTGGACGTCATTAGCGAATCTCCTGGGCATCACCCTACATCACACAATTCCTGCTCCCATGCGCTGACAGGTGTTTGATTTCATTCACGGCCTTTCACATCCCTCGTGCCGTTCTACTGCACAGCTGCTGAAGACAAAGTTCATTTGGCACGGCATTTCTAAGGATGCTAAGGATTGGGTCCGCGCCTGTACTTCTTGCCAAACTTCCAAAGTACATCGACACACGGATTCAGGAGTGGGCCCCTTTCCTCAACCTCAGCGTCGTTTCGCACACATTCACGTCGACGTTGTAGGCCCCCTACCCACATCACAAGGACATCGTTACCTGTTTACCGTCATCGACCGCTCCACTCGTTGGCCTGAAGCCATTCCCATGGAAACTGCAACGTCCGCCTCATGTACATCTGCCTTACTCTCTGGATGGATTTCAAGATTCGGTATCCCTGAGCATATTACTTCTGACAGGGGAACCACTTTCACCTCTCAATTGTGGACGTCATTAGCGAATCTCCTGGGCATCACCCTACATCACACAACGGCCTACAACCCCGCTGCCAGTGGAATGGTTGAACGTTTTCATCGCACCCTCAAAGCAGCTTTGATGTCCCGCTGCAAGGATTGCAACTGGTTTACTCAGCTTCCCTTGGTCCTCCTGGGACTAAGGACCATTCCTAAAGACGCCCTCAACGTCTCGGCAGCTGAAATGGTGTATGGCGACCCGTTGGTCGTCCCTGCCGAATTTTTTCCTTCTACAACCTCCTCCGACGATCTCCAGCGCATACGTCACGTCGTAGGAAAATTTACTCCGTGACGCCAGACTTACAAGCCCCCAGCGAAGCATCATATATCAACGGACTTTCACTCTGCAACGCACGTTCTCCTGCGCAACGACACCAGCAAGCCACCACTAACGCCCCCTTACACGGGCCCTTTCCTTGTGATCCAACGCAGTCCGAAAGCATTCCTCCTAAACATTCGGGGCAAAGAAGATTGGGTCTCCATTGATCATCTAAAACCTGCTTATCTTCTGCCAGATGACCCACCTACAGTTCGCCTCTCTAGATCAGGGCACCCTATTTAACATGTTCAGTATGTCATTTTTAGAGGGGGAGCCATGTACCAACCGTGTGTCACACAATTGTACATAATTCCTTTTGCATATATTATGCTTGTATCTTCGCTCTTCCCTCGCACTAAACGAACATGAATATTCATGTCTGCTGTTTTCCTCTGTAACATTGTCTGTCTTGTTAACTTGTTATGTCCTGTTGGCTTGAGGTTTTGTATATAAAGGAGTGTTCTATAATAATATAACTCAGTTGATTGCATCCTTGCAAGGCAAGCCTATCTCAGCTACCTCCGTCTACCTACCCCTCGATACATTAAAAAAAAAAAAAAAAAAAAAAAGAGTAAAACTGTTTAAAAAATGTCCTGCACATTCTAACCTAGTGAAGACAGGAAAATCACATAACCCCTCATGTTCAAACCTCGTATGGGTCATATAGCATACCTAAAAGTTTACATAAGACTTCGTAACAAATACGTGAAAAACTTTATTCTTACAAATAACTAAATTTATTTGTGCTGCCTTGAAGGAAAGATACAATGAAATGAATGTCGAATGTCTTATGTAATTTACATACAATTACTTAAACCTACATGAGAGGAACTCACCTTAAGAGCTGGCTATACATATCTTAAATACACAAATGAAATACATGAATAAAGTTTTTACTTTATACTAGACCAGCTTTGTAAGATATATATATATATATATATATATATATATATATATATATATATATATATATATATATATATATATATATATATATATATATATATATATATATATACTGTAAGTTCACAAACTAATTAGCAGGTTCACCACAAGGAGGTGATACTAAAAAATTAGGTAGCGAATTCTTTACTGTAATTGGTACACATTATTTATGTACAAGGAACCTTATAAAGGAAACCCTTCCTTGAAATATAATAATATAGGTAAACATGATAACTTAGAACACCAATTGAGATAAACTGTTTGAAAATATTTTTATTTTTCTCTCTGTATGCTGTATGTACGTGTACATGTGTGTATGTCAATGTAGGTATGTTTATACATAATTCCATCCTCATCATCTTTTTTTTCTTAAAACATAATTGTTCCGGTGTATGTTCATATGTCTTTCAATCCATGGTTCCTCTTTCTTGGCACTGTAGCTATAATCTGTGCAAGGCGCCATTTAGGTGACAACTGAAAGGCGGTATGAGTGCAACTGCATTTTATTAACAGACTTCGAGCTAAAATACTACGGCTTGCAAGCAAAAACGTCACTGAAATTAAAACAACATTAGGCATGAATTATCGAGTTTATACAGGTTGGTTTATTAACAGTGCAGGGTTGAGCAAGTGATAACAATCAAAACCGTTGCAGTGTACAAGCGTGTATGAAACACGTGCAGTACAAAACTTTATATTGTATGTTGTTAAACACACATGATTTTTGACAGGAACGGTTATTTTGTTTTCTCTCGCCCATCTCGTGTACATCGGAAGAGAATGCAATTCCTACTGAGACAGCTGTTCATCAGATGCTGGTGTCGGTATGTAGCGACACCAGTCCCTCATTCACACTATCCAACATGATAGGCTCGGCACATAAACGTTGCTGGGCCGTAACCTGAAATATATTTGCGAGACACACAACCTGCAACTGCAGGTGAAGGTGCATACTATTATGGTGTAGGTCCAGGAGATGTGAATGAAACTATTAGTTTATTATTGTGTGGAGGATTTTTTCTTTTAATTTAATTTTTTGGTTGCCAAATCCAGAGAGAGAGAGAGAGAGAGAGAGAGAGAGAGAGAGAGAGAGAGATTGTGTCAGCGAGCGAAGGGTAGTTAGTGTATTGAAACTTGTATGAACAGTGACGTACCACTTTGCTACGAAAAAAGATAAAAGTCAATGACAATTTTTCTCTACTTATACTTGTCAAATTCAGGTTTTTTTTTTACTTAGAATTGAAATCAACCCATCTTCACCATCGTAGCTAATTGATATGTTTGTGACTTGGCATTCGATTAATAACAAATTTTGCACATTTAGACATTTTTCATATTCAAATAAGCCATATATTTTTGCTACATTAATTTCTGGATTCTCTTAACAACCTCGGTATCAGAACCTCAGGCAAAATCACAAAAAGACAAGAGCTTCTGACCAGCTGAGAATCAAACCCTGGTCCAGGAAACTAGTGACATACTACTTGGCCACGAAGAAAGATAAAAGTCAATGACAATTCTTCTGTACTTATACCTGTCGAATTCAGTTTATTTGTACTTAGAATTGAAATCAAACCATCTTCACCATCGTAGCTAATTGGTATGTTTGTGACTTGGCAATCGATTAATGATAAATTTTGCATATTTAGACATGTTTTTTTATATTCAAATAAGCCATTTATTTTTGCTACACTAATTTCTTAACGACCTCAGGATCAGAGCCCCAGGCGATATCACACAAAGCCGATCCCTTCTAACCAGCCGGGAATCGTACCTTGGTCCATGAAACTTGTATGAACAGTGACATACCACTTGGCCACGAAGAAAGACGAAGAAAGATAAAAGTAAATGACAATTCTTCTGTACTTATATCTGTCGAATTCCGGGGTTTTTTTTATACATGGAATTGAAATCAACCCATATTCACCATCGTAGTGTGACAGGCCGAGAGAGGTTGTGACTAAGAAGGCAGGATGAAAGCAACTGAGTAACTTTATTACAGATCATCCATTTATATATACATAAACTCCAGGCAAAAAGGGCATAAAAAACATAACAGGCAATTTTATGTTCAACCAACAACCGCACCGGTTAACAGTTAACGGTGAGAAAAACAGACATGTTATTTCAAGTCCCTATCAGTGAGAGGGGAGAGCGAAGATACAATCATAATATATATGAAAACTTAAATGTCGTTACTATGTACGATCGTGTGACACACAGTTGGTACATGGCTCCCCCCCCCCTAAAAATGACATACTGTACATGTTAAATATGGCACCCTAATCTAGGGAGGCGAACTGTAGGTTTTAGATGGTCAATGAAAACCCAGTCTTCTTTGCCACGAATGATTTCGGACTACGTCGGATCAAAAGGAAAGGGCCCGTGTAAGGGGGCGTTAGCGGTGGCTTGCTAGTGTTGTTGCGTAGGAAGACGTGCATTGCAGAGTGCAAGTCTGTTGGTATGTGATGCTTCGCTGGGTCTTGTAAGTCTGGCGGCATGGAGTGAATTTTCCCATGACGTGACGTATGCACTGGAGATCGTCGGAGGAGGTTGCAGAAGGAGAAAATTCAGCAAGGACAACCAACGGGTCGCCATACACCATTTCAGCTGCCGAGACGTTGAGGGCGTCTTTAGGAGTGGTCCTTAATCCCAGGAGGGCCCAGGTAAGCTGAGTAAACCAGTTGGAATCCTTGCAGCAGGACATCAAAGCTGCTTTGAGGGCGCGATGAAAACGTTCAACCATTCCATTGGCAGCGGGGTTGAAGGCAGTTGTCTGATGTAGGGTGATGCCCAGGAGATTCACTAATGATGTCCACAATTGAGAAGTGAAAGTGGTACCCCTGTTAGAAGTAATATGCTCATGAATACCAAATCTTGCAATCCACTCTGAGAGTAAGGCAGATGTACATGAGGCGGACGTTGCAGTTTCCATGGGAATGGCTTCAGGCCAACGAGTGGAGCAGTCGATGACGGTAAACAGGTAATGATGTCCTTGTGATATGGGTAGTTGGGCTACAACATCGACATGAATGTGGGCAAAACGACGCTGAGATTGAGGAAAGGTGGCCACTCCTGAATCGGTGTGTTGATGTACTTTCAAAGTTTGGCAAGAAGTACAGGCACAGACCCAATCCTTAGCATCCATAGATATACCGTGCAAAATGAACTTCGTCTTCAGCAGCTCTGCAGTAGAACGGCACGAGGGATGTGAAAAGCCGAGAATGAAATCGAACACCTGTCGGCGCATGAGAGCAGGAATCCAAGGTCGCGGTGTACCAGTACTGACGTCACAGAGGAGGGTGGCGTTGGAGTCGTCAAGGGGGATGTTTTCCAAGTTGAACGACAACCAATGAGTTTCTTGACAGTGTATCGGCAACGGGATTCCTTTTCCCAGGGACGTGTTGAAGGGTGCAATTGTATTCAGCCACGGCGGAGAGATGTCGTCATTGACGTGCGGACCAGGCGCCAGACTGTCGAGTGAAGGCGTGCACCAGAGGCATGTGGTCTGTGCGAGTGACGAAGGGCGTACCTCATAAGAAATGGCGAAAGTGACGGACAGCCAAGTTCACCGCCAGCAATTCGTGATCGAAGGTAGAATAACCCGATTCTGCCTTGGACAGTTTTCTGCTGAAAAAAGCCAATGGGCGGGGCGAGCCGTTGACCACCTGTTCGAGTACTGCACCAAAAGCGACGTTGCTGGCATCGGTGGAGAGAAGTAGAGGGGCATGTGGGATAGGAAAAGTGAGAGCTGCAGCGGTTGATAGGGCCTTCTTTGCATTGCAGAAGGCCGCTTCTTGAAGGGGACCCCACTTCAGGTCTTTTGGCTTGCCCTTGAGGAAGGTGTAGAGGGGAGCAAGAGTGGCGGCAATGGCTGGCAGAAAACGGTGATAATAGTTGATCATGTCCAAGAATTCCTGCAGAGCTTTGACGGTCAAGCGCGTGGGGAAGTTCTGAACGGTTGCTACCTTCTCAGGGAGGGGATGGACTCCTTCTGGAGTGATGCAGTGCCCTAAGAATGACACTTTGTTGCGCCAAAGGTACACTTGTCGTACCGGACTACAAGACCATTTTGTTGCAGGTGGTCGAGCACGATGCACAGGTGATGGAGGTGTTCCTCTTTTGAGGAAGAGAACACAAGTTTGTCGTCTACATAACATACACAGAAGGGGAGGTCCCCTAAGATGCCATCCCTGAGACGTTGAAAAGTGGCCCCAGCATTACAAAGGCCAAAACAGGAGTAATTGAAGTTGTATGTACCAAACAGATTGGTTATGGCGGTTTTGAGGATGTCTTCTGGGTTCATAGGCACCTGATAATACCTCTTCAGGAGTTCGAGCGTGGAGAAAACCTTCGCTTTGTACAGGTAGGAGGTCATGTCGGCGATGTTTGGGAGGGGGTAGTGATTTGGTTCTGTTTGCACGTTCAGGTGCCTGTAATCCCCATATGGACGGAGGGAGCCGTCTTTCTTCAGAATGATGTGTAAGGGTGACAACCATGGGCTGAAGTTCTTTTGGCAAAGACCCATTTCCTCCATTTCGGCGAACATCTGTTTGGCAGCTGCCATTCGTTCCGGTGCCAGACGTCTGAATTTTGCAAAGACTGGGGGTTCCATTGTCTTGATATTGGGATAAATACCGTGCTTGACAGGAGCCGAGGGCGTTTGGCGAAGTTCTGATCGGGAAAACTTCCGGGTGCGACGTGAGGAGGGGGCGTAGGCATCCGTGGGTGCACTGATGTGGAGAGTGAGGTTAGAGGGAGGGGGTTGAAGATGTGTCAACAAGTACGAGTCAGCGTTGACCAATCGTCGGTGGGCGACATCGACCAGAAGGTGAAAATGGGAGAGGAAATCCGCGCCGCGGATTGGCAATGTGACACCAGCAATGAGAAACTTCCAAATAATTTACCGTTTCCAAATGATAATGTGAGGTTCTCGTAACCGTAGGTGGGTATCGCAGATCCGTTGGCAGCTACCAGGCGGACGTCGGCCGACGTAGATAGACTACGTCGTGTCCTGAAGAGTTCCATGGGCAAAAGAGAACGACAAGCACCTGTTTCTACCAAAAATCGCACGCCCGGCCTGCATCATGTAAAAAAAAAAAGATTAGAAACACGGGAGGCCACCGCCACGAGCGATGGCCTACTTACACGTTTTTTGGCCACTGTCAATCCTTGGCACATTTTTTCGCGGCTGACCCGAATCTGAAGTGGTAGTAGCAAAACTGCAGCCGATGGGCGGTAGTAAGTGGCTGTAGAAGTCCTTGGTTGGGGGGCAAGCCCTTGGTGGGTGATGGGTGGCTCTGTCGCCGCTCCGGCTCGTCACAGGGTAGGCATGTATGTCCTACGGCATTCACGTTAGCTTCGGTTGACGTTGAATAGGCGTCCTCTTTCTCAGGAGTGGAGGCGCTGATGGAGGTGGTGAAGTGGCTGTCCATAAGGGCATCGGCTTTGGTCATCAAGTCTTTTATTGGTAAACTATCGACATCGGGTATGGCAGCGCGAATAGGTTCGGGTAAAGGGCACGAAGTAGGTTCACCTTATGAGGAGAGCCGTCTGCGGCAGGTTGCAGGTAAGCGATGCTGCTCATTTCCCTGAAGGTGAGCGAAGCTCTTTGATCCCCCAATGGTTGTTGAGAGAGCTGAAAAAGCTTTTCTATACGGGAGGCTGGTGACGGCAAGTACTGCTGCAGAAGGTAGGTTTTGAGGGTGTCATACGCTATTGGGGTGTCTCCTTGTTCACAAAGCCAGTTGGATATATCCGGGAAGGTGTCCTCCGGCATCGCCGCAAGAACGTAATCTGCATTGGTGGTTGAGCAAGTCATGCCCTTGATGCAGAACTGGACTTATGCACGCTGAAACCAAGCAAACGCCTCTCTGCTGGCGAACGACGAAAGTTTCAATGGGGCGGCGCCAACTTCCGTGGAATCAGCCATAGTACCAATGACGGAGGGGCGGGGGGGTGGGTGGAAGGCGGGAGGAGCGAGTCGACTTCCGGGGTCACCAATGTGACGAGCCGAGAGAGTCTGTGACTAAGAAAGCAGGATGAAAGCAACTGAGTAACTTTATTACAGAACATCCCTTTATATATACATAAACTCCAGGCAAAAAGGGCATAAAAACATAACAGGCAATTTTATGTTCAACCGACAACTGCACAGGTTAACAATTAACGGTGAAAAAAACAGACATGTTACTTCAGGTCCCTATCAGTGCGAGGGGAGAGCGAAGATACAAGCATAATATATACAAAAAATGAAATTTCGTTACTATGTACGATCGTGTGACACACTGTTGGTACAGTAGCTAATCAATATGTTTCTGATTTTGCAGTCGATTAATGATAAATTTTGCATATTTAGACGTGTTTTTCATTTTCAAATAAGCCATAATTTTTTATACATTAATGTCTGGATTCTATTAACAACCTAGGGATCAGAGCCTAAGGCGAAATCACGCAAAGACGATACCTTCTGACCAGCCGGTAATTGAACCCTGGTCCAGGAAATTTGTAAGAACAATGACATACCACTCAGCCACATAGAAAGATAAAAGTCAATGACAATTCTTCTGTAATTATACCTGTCGAATTCACGTTTTTTTGTACCTGGAATTGAAATCAATCCATCTTAACCATCATAGCCAATTGGTGTGTTTGTGACTTTTAGACGTTTTTTCATACTCAGATAAGCCATATATTTTGGATATATTAATTTCTGTATACTCTTCACGACCTTAGAATCAGAGCCCCAGGCGAAATCACACAATGACAATAGCTTCTGACCGGCCAGGAATCGAAACCTTGGTACAAGAAACTTGTATGAACAGTGACATACCCCTTGGCCACATAAAAGTTAAAAGTCAGTGACAATTCTGTAATTATACCTCTTGAATTCAGTTTTTTTTTTTTTTATTTAGAATAGAAATCAACCCATCTTCACCATTGTAGCTAATTGGTATGTTTGTGATTGGCATTCAATTAATGTTAAATTTTGCACATTTATACATGTTTTCCATATTCAAATAAGCCTTATATTTTTTATACATTAATGTCTAGATTCTCTCAACGACCTCGGGATTAGAGCCCCAGGCGAAATCACACAGAGACGATAGCTTCTGACCGGCCAGGAAGTGAACCCTGTTCTAGGAAACTTGTATAAGCAGTGACTTTTATCTTCCTTCGTGGCCAAGTGGTATGTCACTGTTCATACAAGTTTCCTGGACCAGAGTTCATGTCGAAGCTATCATTAAAAAACTCAAGAGATGAAGTCTCTGGATACAATGGAATAACTACTGAGATGATTTTGCCTGTAAATGAAGTGACTCGCAGAATACTTACAAGTTTATTTTGTAGAGTGTGGTATAAAGAAGTAAAAGCTGGGGAATGGGAGCTAAGGAGTGTTGGTGAAAATGGAAAAATATGAGATCTAACTGATCCCAATAATTAGAAGCATCACACGTCACTTGTCATGAAAATAGATAGTATGTTCCTTTTAAACAGATTTCAGGAATGGTTGATGAAAGGGTGAGAGATAAACAAGCTGGAAGTTTTACTTACAAAACCTTTATTTCAATGTTAATAATATAGAAATCCACCCATGATGCCATATGTGGACTGAAAAAGCCTTTGATAGCGTGCACCGGCCAATTTTGTGGAGAGTCCTGCGTTATTATGGAGTTCCTCTTACATATGTAAATTTGATTAGGTCTGTTCATGAACAAAGTAACTGCAAAGTTATTTTTAGTGGAGTGCTATCAAATAAATTTTCAGTGAACACTGGAACACTCCAAAGGAATGTGTTGTCACCCATGTTGTTTGTCAGTCTCATGGATGTTGTAATGCGTAGAACAGTTGGCGATGGCAGGAATGGATTGGTAACAGGAAATTAGCGGACCTCGAGTTTGCTGATGACGCTCTCTTTACTAGAAAACGCCACAGGACTTACAAAGCTTGCTTATCAGAATGCATGAAATATCACATAAGGTTGGGCTCAAGATAAATAGAAGAAGACATGTGATGAGAATAAAATATGTAATTAAAGATAAAATATCATTGGATGGAGGTGAAATCATTTGAATATTTAGGAACAATGATTTCCAATACAAGGTCTTTATAATTGGAGTTTAATGAAAAATTTAAAAAAAAAATATAACAATGGCTAGTTTAAGAAAAATTTGGAAATCAAATAGCCTGAAATTACATATAAAAATCAAGCTATATATCAGTTTAGTGAGATCGAAGTTACTTTATGGACATGAGTCATGATATGACAATGAAACAATGTCCAACAGAGTTTGTAGATTTGGGACCACAGCCTTCAGAAGAATATTGAGAGTTAAATGACAGGGCAAGATTAGAAATGAAGCTATAAGGGAGATAACTCGAGTGCCATATGTAAATAAGATCATGATGAGGGGTAGATGGAGATAGTCTGGGCATGTTCTTGGCACTCCCCAAGAGAGATTAGTTCACCAAACTTTCATCTGGGCTCCACAAGGCACTAGAAAAATTGGAAAACTCAGGCCTACATGGCTGAGGACTATGAAGCGTGAAGTAAGAGATGATGAATAGAGAAGAATTGATTTAAAACCTCAAGATAGAGACGAGTGGCAAATTTTAACCCAGGTTCTCTTGTCAATAGCCGTAGGAGATGATGATGATGATGATGATGATGCGTGTATATATATATATATATATATATATATATATATATATATATATATATATATATATATATATATATATATATATATATATCCCTATCTGAGTGAGGATACCTTACCGTTTGTGTAGGCGATCAGACAAATATCTTCCCTATCACTAGGCCAACTGTGGATGAAAACTGGATAAATCCCATATATGAATAACATGTCCGAGGCCTTTTTCCTGCATTCGAGTAGAACGAAACGGCTGTTTTTGTTGTTCCTTTTTTCATTGTCGAAGTTTTATATATACATATACTCTATATATATATATATATATATATATATATATATATATATATATATATATATATATATATATATATATGTATATATATATATATATATATATATATATATATATATATATATATATATATATATAAGGGGAATAATATTTTTCTCTCACTACTGTATAGACAGAATATTTGATATCATAAAACGCGATAGGTGTTTCAGATGCAGCTTTAATCTCTTCCAGATCCTCATGCCCCTTTAAATAACCACCCTTCCCCTGTGTAGTCTTACGAAGTTATTTAATTAAATATCGAATTGCGAACGATCATTAATCATACTACACAGGCACTAGGTAAGGAAGTTACTCTTCAGAATTACTGTGTTGCAAATACAATAGTATAAGATTTAATACTTTCAGTTTGTTTTAACACAGCAATCGTAAACGTTAATCGTTTTGGGTTTGGAAATAATTGCCATCAATTGCCATGGTTTAGCCTTTATTGGATTAGGTTACATTATGATGACATTGACGCTGTGTTGAATTGTCCAGCTGAGACTTGTTTTATTACAAGTCTAATTTTGTTGACGGCTGTTTAAAGTAAAATAAACAAAAAGTATCCTAGAGCTGTGTATATGTATATGTGAGAGTAAAGGAGAAAAAAAAATCAAAATATTAATATTTCGGTCCCTGAATTATATCTTCTTTGATAATATATATAGCACTCGAGTGCAGAAATAAATATTCATTAGACACCAGGAAACATTGATTATAATTCACCCTGAAAAAGATTTTGAACAGGTCAACATACAAAATATGCATTCAGAATTAACCACATTTTAAAGATAAGATATTTTCCTTAAAACTGAAAATAATTCGGAAAAGCAATCATAAACTCCTATGCAGTTAAACTGTGTGTTCGAGTATACCAGTTGACCATTTGATAACGTTACAGGAAAATATATGCAATTAATTCACTTACAGTATAAGCAGATCGCAAGGCCCTTGGAAATATTTTCAAAGCGTGCGTCATCCATCCTTCAACTCATCTGTTCAACACCCTGTAAAGTCGGTGGATTCACGGTTGCAACTTCTGCCTCACCTCATCTGTTGTGCCTGACATTTAGATATCTGGGCTCTACCCTGCGCTAACCAAAAGCTTTCGACTCATCCTGTATCATGGGTGTCGTGATAGAATTATGCTGTACGTAATAAGTAATAGGTTCGCCAAGGCACCACCCATCCGTTGAGATATTACCGGTAAGAGAGCCAGTTTGTATTACATTGGATCCCTCTTGTTACGGTTCACTTCTCCTTTGTCTACATATAGGCTACACTGAATAGTCTGTCCGATTCTATACACATTCTCCCTTTTCCTCATACTCCTGACAACACTTAGGTGACGGAAAAATTCTGCCGCACTCAAGGCGTTAGATACTGCATTGTAATTGTTCAGTGGTTACTTTCTTCTTGGTGAGGGTAGAAAAGACTGTTTAGTTATGGTAAACAGCTTGTTCTCTAATCTTGGGTAGTTCCATAGTCTCTGTACCATGGTCTTCCACTGTTTTGTGTTGGAATTCTGTTGCTTGAGGATACACTCAGGCCTACTATTCTATTTATTTCTTTCCTTTCCTCGCTGGGCTATTTTCCTCGTTAGAGCCGTTTGGGTTAGAGCATCCTCCTTTTTCCACTAGGGTTGCAACTTAGCAAATAATTGTCACGAATGAAGCGAGTAACCCTATACAAAGCACCCTTTTTTTTCAAGATAACTCAACCATCCCCCCCCCCCTTCCCTAGCTCGGTCATTCCTTTTTGGTGTAGAGCAGTGATTCTTAAACTGGGGGGCGCGCCCCCCTAGGGGAAGGGGCGCCAGGAGCTTTCAAGGGGGGCGCAAGTAGTTAAAATAGTATCAATGAAAATAAAAAAGTAGTAATTATGATGGCTTTTGTTTTACAATACTACATAAATATGTATAAATCAACTACTAAGGAGGTTGTGTAATATTTTTTGATGTGGTCATGATCCATGAATGATTGTATTAAGAGTAAAAATTATGTTTATTTTTGCAGTAATTTGTATTTTTTCCAGTATTTTCTATCAATATAATAACTGTAATCTGTATAATTCTAAAACAGTTTGAAAAAAGATTATGATAAAATTTTGTTTCATTATAATATATTTATTTTACCCATTTTCTATGAACAATGTTTATTTTATTGAAATAATACTTTCTATTTTGGCAGAAATTTTAAGGGTGTGGAGGGGGGGGGATGGGATCTATGCTTAATGCAGAAGGGGGGCGCAAGGCAAAAAAGTTTAAGAACCACTGTAGAGTTAGGCTGCGTTTACACCAAGCGAGTCGAGTCACGTCAAGTTATGAACGTCATTTGATGAGATTCATTTTGACTCATCTCCGTTTACACCGACTGCGTCAACCCGCGTCAAGTCAGTATGATCTAGTAATGTATATTTCATGGTGAATAAGCCTAATTTTTAATTCCTACTAAATATAGCGAATGTACAGTTCATAGCCTAGTACTGGAGCTCTTGAGTGGCAAGACCGAATGATCTAGTAATGTATATTTCATGGTGAATAAGCCTACTGTTTAATTCATAGTAAATATAGCGAATGTACAGTTCATAGCCTAGTTTATAGTTCATAGTGAATAAAATTGTTGTCTTACCTGTACACTTCAGTGCAGCAGCAACCTCCTTCCACAGGGCAGCTATGGCATCACGATCCCGGTGGCTGCGATCACTAGGATCATATATAGTAGGGCACTCTCGAACCAAGTTTATTAGGAACTCCACTTCCATGATGATCACACGGCGACGACTCGCTGTGACTGATGTAGAAAATGGGTCCAGCCCTATATGTGACTCGACGCGACGCGACACGCCGTGACTTGACTTGACTCGACTTCCAGTGTAAACAGTTTCTTCAAAAATCCATACAAATTATTGTTAAACTGGGGTGGCGATTCATGACACGTGATGACCTGCCTTGACTTGACGTGACTCAACTCGCTTGGTGTAAATGCAGCCTTAGGAGGGAGAGCGGGGCAGGGGTGGAGCTGATATTTTTTGCAAAGAGATCAATAACTCCTATACTAATAACGATATACATGTGAGATTTTCAAAGATTGTTAGGATATATATAACCTTTGTTTCTGGCAAATTTCATATTCGTGCCTGGTATAGATATATCCTGGTGGTAAAATTACAATTTTCAGCTAAAAAAATCCGTTAGGGGCAATAAACTGCTTCGTGAGTTTTACAGGGATCATTGGGGGTTATGTGAAATACTTGCATTTTAATTTTCATATTGATACTTGCCATAGAAAAGCCACAGCAGCCATTTTTTCATTTTTGGTATGGCCGGGATGCCGATTTTCCACGCCGACGTGAATTTCTCCTAGACTGATCAACATATCTAAATGAAATTTTCTAGGATTCATCGGACTGACATTTACTTTGTCTAGGCTACTTTCCATGTTGATATCTGCTATACAAAACCGACATCAGAAGTTTTTTGTTATGAGTGTAATGGTTATCTAAATCAATTAGCGTGATAGTAAGCGACATTTCAACGAGGGAAACTACACGTTCTAAATATATTACCGAGTGGCACATATCTGGTAATAATAATAAAGTTTACCATACGGCTGTATGCTTTAAAACCATAGTTTCTAATTGCGTTTCGGGTGAAGGTATTGTTGACCCCAAGATCAATTGAGTACGAAATTGTTCGCTGAAGTACGCAAAAAAAAACTTTAGTGAAGACGAAAAAGGCCTTGATTTTATGGTTAGAGGACATGGTGAAGGCAAGTGTTCAGACTGACTCTCATATGTCATAACAAAAGGCCTCGAGTCGACATGAAAATGTTTCAATCAGTGAGTTCGGATAGAATAATTCAGAAAGTAATGGATAAAATTAAAAATTAAAGAGCAGATACACGAAGAAAAGTTAAAACAAGAAATAGGAGATTCATCAAAAATTATCAAAATGAAGCAAGGGAGTACCCAGAAAATTAAAAGAGGTTATTAAACAATGAAAATACAGTTAATTGCCACTTTTAAATGAGACAGTTTTTTAACTGCGTAATTCGATGGTTCTTTATTGGCTAGCTGCTTCACTTTTTTAATAGTAGCCCTTGAAACAAAAGTGAATCTTCAACAGGATGGTTAGTCGATGTAGTTTTTTTTTTTTATTATTGACAATGCTCCAAGAAATCTCCAAGGCATCGTTAAAGATAATCATATCATTAATGTCGAATTTCGATAACCCAACACGGACCCAGTCTCATAACCTCCAGTCCAATACGTAATAGAGTCAAGTAAAAGCCTCCTATATTAGACAGGTAGGAAAATTTCAAGATTTATTATATTAAAATAGTTATGCAATAATATACAAGTCCTGCCCTTATATACCAAAGGAAACCTCATCAAATATATAAATATAGAACTCGTTATAGCATAAACGACGACAAAAAAATAATATAAGAAAATACATAATAACCAGAATTTTTATTTACATTTCCTATGCCATAGTAGACCCTTTCGGCAGTTTTATTTGCTCCAATTACAAATCTAAGTATTTCACACTATATTTACGCTATATCAAACCTGTAAACAAAATCGAACACAGTGGAATGATGAAAGGTCTTAATTTTATCCGATGTCACCACATTCAATAAATGAGTAATGGATTGATTTACAGCCCCGAGCATAAATACCTGCAGGAAGACTTTGTGATCCGAGGGCAGCATGCTATCATTGACTCAGTGGCTTCCTTGATGGGTAGGCGATGTCATGAAAATCCTTCTACAAACGGTAAGATGGAAGAGGAGATAAGTTAGAAGAAATGTCATTGAATGTATAGAGGAGCATCAGGAAGAGAGGATGAATGCAAAGTTAGGAGACCTCTTTTCAGTTACTGAAAGTAAAGGAATATGGAGAGATCTGAACAAGTAAATAAACAACATGACTCCCATATGCAGCACTGCATTAATTACTCAAGGTCTTGAGGAAGATATGTTACTTCTGCAGCAGGCATTGGACGAAAAGAAAAGGCCGACACGACAGTTACCTATAGTACAGTTTCATTTTTCATTATAAAGGAAATATATTGCTACAGTGGTAACGTGTTCGCCTAGCATTATCATGGCAACCGATCGATCCCCACCTAGGACTTTAAGTTTAAGCTGTTTACTGGGGAGGCCATTGCTGTGGTTGGGCACCAAAGTGAGGGGTTACGCTTGCCCGGCTGACGTTCTGGTGAGTATCTATTCTGATGAAACTGGAACTGAAACCAGGCACCTTTACCTTTACCTTTACAGTAGAGGATGTTTCGTCTAATCCAGCTATTGATATCCATCCATCTACAAAACATATTCTTCATAAAAACTGTCCTCCAAAGCTGTCTGGATCTCTTTCACTTCTAGCAACTGACAGGGATTCAGATGACTTTTCTTCCATTATAAAATACTGGAATACCTACATCACTTTATCATCACCATCCATAATCATCCTAAAAAAAAAAAGGTGATTCTGTTAGTACCCAAGTTGCCTAAATCACAGTAATATGTCTATTTTGTAATAAGACGTACTAAGTACTATTAGCTTTAATGTATCATGCGAAGTACATACTACTGTACATGCAGTTTACCGCACCACTTGCATTTTCACAGTACAAAATAATTCTCTCTCTCTCTCTCTCTCTCTCTCTCTCTCTCTCTCTCTCTCTCTCTCTCTCTCTCTCTCTCTCTCTCTCTCTCTCTATATATATATATATATATATATATATATATATATATATATATATATATATATATATATATATATATATATATATATATATATATATAGTGCGTGACAGGAAAATTCCATCCATGAAAATTCCACCCACAAATATTTCACCCAAAAGATTTCACCCAAAGAAAATTCTACCCAGAGAAAATTCCACTCTGCGAAAATTCCACCCAAAGAAGATTCGACCCAAGTGAGGAAGCGAGGTCAGAGGTGCCAAGCGCATCTACTATTTCCCGTAGCATCATACATAATTTGAGACAGGTCTCAAGGGATTCCATCACTACCAACAAGTCGAATGGGGTTTGAAATTCCTGCTCAGTTCAAGTGCCTTGAAAATGGTTCACCTTTTCTGGCTTATGACAGTGGAACAGATGATCCTGAAAGAATTCTTATTTTTGCAACAGAATTGGGTCTAAATGAGTTAGTAGAAAATACAACTTGGGCATGTGACGCGACATTTAAATCATCTCCGCAGCTTTGGAGTTTGGACTCAACTCTTCACAGTGCATGCCATTGTTCGAAATACATTTCTCCCCAGTGTCTTTTCTCTAATGCAGAATAAAAGAGAAAAAACTTACAAAAGATTTTTTGAAGCTCTTCTTCGGTTGCGTCCAAATATTTGTCCTTCGAATTGCTTAGCGAACTTTGAAAAAAAGGAATCTATAATGCTCTTTTAACTGTGTTTCCTAACACTTCTATACTTGGTTGTTTGTTTCACTTTGGCCAATCTTGCTGGCGAAAGATATGTGAGATTTGTAGAAAAACTTAGTATAATAATGACCCACAGTTTGCTCTTAAAATTAAATGTTTTAATGCTCTGGCATTTCTTCCACCATCCGAAGTCATCACTGCATTTGAATTGCTTTCGGACGATAATGATATACCACATGAGTTTATTGGTTTCTTTGAAAGCAGCTATATTGGCGTGTACCGAGGAAAAGGAACCAATCGCAGAAAAGGATAACCCCTTTTCTCAATAGGTCTCTGGAATGTACAGGAACAGATCTTGCAAAATATACCATGGTCCAATAATGGAGCTGAAGGTTTCCACAGTGCTCTACGATCGTCGTTAGCAAGCATACAACAGATTTGAACCCCTTGTTGAAATTTACGATGCCTGATATTTTTCTCTTCGTGTTTTTCGTTTAATCTTTATTATTGGCGATCCATTTTTTATAATATATATTCATGTGTGAAACATAAGTATATAACTCATAAATTTCTCCTCATAAAAAAAATATGTTTTTTTGTTGTTTGCTTGTTAACCATTCTTTTGGCAATCTTCTGATACTTTATATTTTAACACTACATAAACTTTGGTGAAATTTTCCTTGGGTGGAATTATCTTTGGGTGGAATTTTCTCTGGGTGGAATTTTCTTTGGGTGAAATTTTCATGAGTATAGGATATAGACCGATTCAGTGCGAAATTATTCATACGGATGATGATCCGAGAATCATACCCTTGTAGTACCTATTAGTTGAAAATTTCATTCTAATCTTAAACTAACCTTCAACATTATATAATGGACCAATGTACAAGGAATCCTACATAACATTCAAACACATCTGATACCTAATAAAAAAGTTTTATCAAAAGGAAAGAAAACTCAGAAAACTATGTTTATATTTACATGTAACTTTGGAGGTAAAAATACACCAAACAAAGACTTTTTTATACGTAATGCTAAATTCACAGAAGTAGAAAAACTACCAATCTTATATCTAAACCTACCTTGGACCCTAATCTACAGTATGGGTAAAATGGTTTTTGATTTCAATATAACGGATAAAAAAGTTTAAACTGAAGGCTGAAATTGTTGGAAGAAAACATTAAAAAACAGTCAACTCTTGTATTTGGTCTTTATGTTCTATGACACTGTCTCACTGAAAATATGTCATAGCTCCTATACAAGTACCTTGATTAATTTTCTTATGATATATACATACTTTTCTTACTTAGAGACTTACTGTACAGCACATTGCTATTATCATTTATGTACAGGTTACAGTAAACAATGTAAACATACATTGAACTAAAAAAAAAAAATAAAAATAAAGATTATATTCTCGCTCTTAGCCCCATCAAATCATCTTAAAATCTCAAGGAATTGGTCTCCCCATATTGGCATGACCGCCTTTTGATCAGTAAGAGGATTTATATGGATTTGGGAACGAAGGCGTAATCCGGACTTTTTGAAAAATCTTTTTCATCACTCGGAACTTCAATTACTAAAACCTGAAAAGCACTATATGATACTGCAAGTTTTCAATATTAATTTCCTGATGTTGAATTAAAACTTCATTAAATATAAGTTACCGTTTTAAAAGCTTATTGTTTTGCCAAACAGGTTCAATTCACTGCAATATATGTAAACATTGGATTTCATAACTAAGGATAAGAAACATTTCATATATTAATTATTGTTTTAGTTATCATAAAGAAGTTCCTAGGTGCCCAATCTGTCTTCTATTTATTTCCCTCCTTGGGATTTTTTAACGGAACGGCAAAAGCTACGTCGCTTTTCGTTAAAGTTCCACTGCCTTAGGTTTCAGAAACTCTAAGTTTTACAAAAGATATCACAAGGAAAGAAAAAGCATATAACTTCTAGAAAGGGAAAAGAGAAAACGGCAAATTTTATTGTAGCTTTATCGCGTCGGTCTTAGTAGAAGGGAAGAACTTGAGATTATTTCTATATATTCTATCTTACAAAGATTATAGAAATGCAAAATGAAATAAGGTCCAGTAAGCCTTCCAATCGTCTTTTAGGTAAGCATGATGAATTATGTATTTTAGTTAAAGAATCGTTAATCAATTAATAGGAAACTATGACGATATCTTTAGTTATCAATTCCTGTGGAATTTCATTGGGAAGTGACCTACTAAATTTACAAAATCCAAATTAATGGTGATTTGATTTGTGGCTGATGCAATGTGAGCAAAATGTTTAGGGGATTCAAAATGGGCTTAAAGTTTTATTTGCTTTTTTTACCTCTTGAATATGAGAATTGTACTAAACAAAATTGTTTCACTACAGGTAAGTGGTTTATCACCATCTAAGCCTTTATTTTACATTTTCATCAGTAGATTTTAAGTCAATATTATCGAAAATAATATTCCGTTAACCTTCCAATCCATCATACCCAGACAACTCTCTCTCTCTCTCTCTCTCTCTCTCTCTCTCTCTCTCTCTCTCTCTCTCTCTCTCTCTCTCTCTCTCTCTCTCTCTCATTGAATTATTACTTTTATTTATGAAAAAAATAACCTCGTCTAAGACTTTTGTATGAAAATTCCTACCAGCTACGTTCGAATAAGTCCGTAATTCACATTATTTTCATTCATATTCCTTCCATAAAAACACACACAAACACTATATATATATATATATATATATATATATATATATATATATATATATATATATATATATATATATATATATATATATATATATATATATATATATATATATATATATACATATTGTTTTTTAGAGTAGTTTCCTGTTTCACAACTTTAATTGTATTTGGAAGCAAGCTCGCAAACTATACTAAACCATTTTTTTCACAAAAGAAATAAAGGACATTCACTTGATGCATTCCCCGCATCTATATATACACATATATATTGATTCTTAAAGGTTTGTAATGGTAATTATTGAATAATTTATAACCCCTAACATTTCGAAGGAATAAAAATTGATTATTCGCAATGCTAGTATACCCCTCCCAAGGGATTCCACTAAGCTTTTTCAGTTGGTCTTCCAAGCAAGTTACTAACGTCCCGAATATAAAAACTAAACGCAACCATACATGAAAATAAGTACATAATTCAGAGACATAACTCAACTGTTATAGACCATTTAAAGAACATTGATTTGAGACTTGTAGATAGTTTTTCATTTCACACGAAAAATTCTCGTTTGTACAGTACTTGTCCACGAAAAATGCCCATATGTGCAAAAATGAATTTGTACACTTGTACCTCCAATTTGCTCGTATTGACTGCCAAGGTACTACTGGGTATATGTCTGTATGTATGTATGTGCATTTACACACACACACAGACACACACACACACACACACACACACATATATATATATATATATATATATATATATATATATATATATATATATATATATATATATATATATATATATATATATATAAGGGTGGCTGATACGTAATAAACATAAAGTACGTATTATAGTCACGAAAGAAAAAGTAATAGACTTCATTGGAATTAGAACTTTCATCTTGTTTTATGAATCTCTATGCAGCGAGTTTCTTAATGACCCAAGATAAGTTGAATTTATGGAGACGTAAATAAAAGATTACTGGGTAAGAAAGTAAGGCTTATATCTATATTTTGACCCAGGGTACAGGCGATTAAAATGGATTCCACAATACTTATTTGGGTAAAGTCAACTAATATTGATTACTGTCTGCCTTCATCCAATCAATTCTATGATCTGAGTAAAGAACGGAAAGACAAAGTATTATTAGAATATCCCTTAGAAACAGTCTTCTTGTGTATTTTGACTTTTATAAATAGGCCTATAGAAGTTAGGCCGACATAAAATGATTATTGAAGATTATATATTTCAGTATTATCCTTACGGAAATTACAATATGCAACTATACTTAAACATTACGCCTTATATATAGTGTTTTAAAAATGGCATGACATAGAAATATATATACTTATGAAATGGTAAACAAAATATGTTATTCATTGCTTCCTTTTTCTTTAACTTGATTCTGAAAAAGGTTTTTTTAGCGGTATCCATAAATTTTTCTGAAGAAAAAAAAATGATAATAATTAGGATTACGAAGATTAGAGGAAATTTCTGAAACTTAGTTAACCACATCCATGTCCTAAGACCTACCTATATGGACTTAGTGCCATAAAGTGCAAACAGGAATATATCAAATGTTAAGGTATTCAGAATGGCCAGGATAGATATCTATATATAACAAGTTATTGGTTTTTTCATATGGAAAATTTAAATGTATTGATTTACTTTCAATAAAAAAACGCCTTAGAGTGGGATATGTTTGTTTTCTTCCTTATGTACGGTAATTTTTATGGATGGAACCAATAATCTTATGAAAGAAACAAAATCCTCAAGATTAATATTTCCTTATAGAACGCCCGGAACATAATCAACATAACGATACTAATCAGTTTGAGAAAACCAACGTAATTGTATCAGTGAGACTCAAAAATTCCATTTACTGTGCATGCTTGATGGAAGAGAGAACAAAGACTTAACAATAGCTATAATTAACACTTGACCGGAGAAACCTCCATTAATGGTATACATAGACTTTTGGATAAAATAAAATGTTATTAAGATGGTTACAACTCTCATATGAAACTAATGTGAGTCGAGTAATCTAACAAGTCGTTAACAGGCACTTTTGTAAATAATGAATTAACATCATCACTATCTGATCTGCAGTCAGACATTATGCTTGTATTTTGTGATTTATAGCAAGGATAAACTGTTTCTTTATATGTGAAGGTGATACGGATATGGAGCCTAGAGTAGGAAAGAATAATTTTATAAAATATCTTAATTTATAATTAACAGCTCCTGTTACACTAGAAATAAGTCTTGTTGAATTTACTAGTTTGCGGAGTTTATCTAAACCATATAATTAAGGATATAATGGTCCAATTGAGATCAATGAATCAGTTAAGGATTTGCATTGCTTTAAATTGATTTTAAGTTTTGTTAAAATCTTTCATAACATCTTCCAAGGGATGATCTCAAGAACATTCAACGTCCACAATAAGAAGCATGTTCTCCTTACAACAGTGAGCCTCATGATGGCGAAGACAAAGCTGTTAACATTGTCTTGCATACCTGGTAGGCCTACTGTACTACATACCAGGTGTTTCTGTCTAGGATTATGTTAATGCAAAGAATGGTCAGAAATAAGAATATTCTTATGCAACATGAACAGGCAACATATTATATATATATATATATATATATATATATATATATATATATATATATATATATATATATATATATATATATATATATATATATATATATATGTGTGTGTGTGTGTGTGTGTGTGTGTGTGAGGGGGTGGGGGTTGGGATGGGGGAGGGGTGTTTGTATTTTTGTGTGAGCTCGTTCATGTATTGTTTTTAGCACAGCCGTAAATTATCAAATCACAACATTAACGGTTACTTATCTTAACATATTTTTTTAGACCATGTAATCTCAGATTCATTGAATTGTTTTGGAAATTGAAAGAAATTCATATTTCTATAGTAACTTCCCAGTATGATTCATAATATATATTCTACTATGAAATTTATGCTTCACGTAACTACAAATACAGTTACTTCATAATCAATGCTTTGCAATATTTTTCACATTCTTTTCTACAAAGTTGAATATTTTTCCTCCTTAATATATAGTAAAAGAATCCAAATTTTATTTTTTAATGTAAAATTAGACATGTTCTTCTACCTCGCCGTAATAGTTCTGATTATTCCTAAGATTTTCTGTCTTGTATTTGGACATGAACAAGTGAAACAGTTTTCTCATTACGTTTTCCTTGAATTATTGTCCAAAATGCTAAAGTTCACAAACGATCGCGTGAAAGAGAAGTCGGGTATGGAACTCGCGTGAAAGGAAGAGAAGAAAGGTGATAGAGGTGATTGGATGGGATTGGGCTAGCAAGAAGTAGGACAGATCCAGGAGAGTATTGCGTAAATGAAATTGCTCCAGCCGAGGGAAACTAAGCAAAGTTTTTTCTCTGTTTGAAGTTGACGGCAGGATATCTAGACCTACCCAGATAAACGGTTCATACAAAAAGTCTTGAACTTTGCAGAGATTTATTGCAAAGGAAAATAGAACTCGAAGTTTTCATCTAGCTTTCTTGCTGGTTTTCAAAAAAAAAAAAAAAAAAAAAAAAAAAAAACATGTAGCTGATAGGGGAAATATTTATAAAATATCTTTAAGCCAACTGAACGCTGATTTATATCTACTTGTTAATTTCTATATTGGAAAAGTATAAACATATTGGTGCTTTTGCTTTTTCTTCCATATTTGCAATATGTCGATATTATATCATGCTTGGTCTCAATAATGAATAACAGACTATTATTCATTACACACACACACACACACACACACACACACACACACACACACATATATATATATATATATATATATATATATATATATATATATATATATATATATATATATATATATATATATTATAATTCACAAAAAGGGCGGCAAACGCCCACAAAAATTACCGCCCAGTAAGTTTAATACGAAATATTCACAAAGATTGTATAAGGCTGCGTAGAAGATCTGCTACGCTTTAATCACTTAAGAGAGCAGGCAAGCTTTAGTGGTGGGTATTCAACAAGTGACCGTATCCATATAATCAACCAGCTAATGGATTATTCTTCAGAGTATGACAAACCACAATTTATAGCATTTATAAACAATGAGTGAGCTTTTGATTCTGTCGAACCTTCAGTAATAATGAAAGCCCTTTAATGACAACAAATAGATTAATTTCAATATTAATGGGGAATACCTTAAGAACTTAAGATTTCCAGACTATATAGCTGCTTTTAGTGAATTATGGGAGGAATTAAAGATGATAAATTTGAATAGAGAAAGCAGACATGTAGGACTGAAAACTAATATGAGTAAAACTAACATAAAGTTTCATGAAAATGCAGACAATAAATAACAGTTATGGACGAAGCCCTAGAGATTCTTAATGAATTTACATACTTAACACAGACAGTAAGTGTTTCCCCAGGACAAGGGACGGAAATTAAAAGATGGAAAAGCAGGATATTATGAAAAGGAAAATGCTACTTTCTTAAAAAAGAAAAGTACTTAATGAGATGGCCCTACCTTTTTTAACTTATGCATCAGAAGCTTGGAGCCTTACTATTGACTTAGAACAAAAGCTAGAGACAATTCAAAAGAGTCACGGAAAGAATAATGATAGAAATAACTATTAATAACAGTCGGAGGACAGGACATATAATGAGAATGACAGATAATAGATGGACATTAAGAATAAGAGAATCGGTCCCTGGAGATTACAAAAGAAGCCAGGAAAGGAAGAGAAGACGAAGAATTGACGGACTAAGAAAGTTTTCGGATATGAAATGGGATAGAAAGACCATAAAGAGATACAAGTGAAAGGACATGTCAAAAGACTTTGTTCTGTTGTGGACTAGTAGCAGCTAATGATGATGATGATGATGAAATGGTTTTAGGACAGTTGCGTCCCGGACATTTGCGTACCGGACATTTGCGTCCCGGACATTTGCGTACCTGGACATTTGCGTCCCTGTACATTTGTGTACCTGGACATCTTTGTCCCTGGACATTTGTGTACCTAGATTATTTTCAAATATTATTAACCTACATATGAAAAAGCAATTATTAAGGGATGAAAGAAATAGATTTGATGGAATTGTAATTTTATTTTTGTTTAAGAGGGGTATTACAAGTTGAATAGATAATTCAGAATGTATGAATATACATTTTAAGAAATTATTCTTGTTTTCAGGAGAATATTTTTCCAATAGTGGAATTGCAGTTTTATTTTTTGTTTAAAAGTAATAGCAATCCAAGATTAAAAAACAAGGAAATTATAGGTTAAACAAATAATTCAAAATGTATGGATATTGTGAGGTATCCCTCTTAAGAAATTTATCTTGTCTTCAGGAGAATATGTATCCAAGAATCCTTCCTGAGCTCCAATCTCAAAGTCAGTTAACAAAGATTTTGGATTAAGTTGCGGTTTAAGTAGCAATAAATATGTGAAAAGTCGAATATACACTTCCTTTGTCTTTCCAGGGAGGAGGGCAAAAACTCTGGAAATACTAAATGAGCTCTCTTGTGTATGGATACAATATAGTTGATAAAATATTAATGGACTGATTTTAAAAGTACCATCTGCTGCTCAGTTAGGAGACTTTGCTATATCTTCTAAGCCGTTATCCATTGCAAAGATCAGTATTCTGTTCTCACGTTCGATGCCAGAACCAAACGCAAGGAACTTTTCCCCAGTTGCGAGAAAACAGTAGGATTCTGGAATCTCAAAATTATTTATTTGCCGTGGGATACGAGGCGCATTATGTGCCTTTTGTCTCCATCGACGTATATTTCTTCCCATTGATGAAAAACTAGGCAGTTTTTAAATGAAATACTCATCTTCATTAGCGATCGTTTCTCCGATAAGACTTCTTCATGGTTCATACGTTGACACTAAAGTATTTTTCAACTGGGACATAGCTTCTTGTGCTTTGACTTCTGCAGCTGAGGAGCCACGACTATGCTCATTGTGGCATGCTGTAACTACGTCGTTCACTATATGAATTCTTGCTTTGCAAGATCGCACTACACACTTCCACTATGTTTTTGTTTCATCAGAGTTTTTCTTATGATAGTGGTAGCTGTAATTTTCATTGTCCACAAATATTTTTCCACCAGTGTTAGAT
>NC_090732.1:87398905-87423905 GCF_036898095.1 Palaemon carinicauda | reverse complement strand
CGAAGACCTCTTTTGGAAAGCGTAAATGGTCGAAGAAATAGGCAGCTTCAGATAGGTAATCCGGCATTTGCGAGAAAAAAAAAAACAGATATTTAGTGAAATAAGTCATGCGACAACATGCAGGAATTAAATATCATTTCTCAAGCTTTGAATATGGAATTACTTTCTCTTATCTTGATTTTATTTCCCTCTCATAATTCCGTTACTAATTCATAAACATACAGGCAATCTTTTTAGTCCCCTCATTATCTAACTGCAAACTTTATATTAAAACATTTAATCGTTTCTGAACAAGCTAAACTTGAATCACCGTTGATAATTCCTTATACTACCACTGCATCAAAAGATGTGCAACGGCAAGACACAATGCTCCTTGGGTCACGACTTGCTTTCTCGGTCGTGTCATTACTAATATAATTCTTTTAGGTCTGAAGCACATCTTATTTTGCATAATAAATGTTAACGGGTGTGCTCAATGGATTATCTACATTGATCATACGGGCAAAACGTTAGGAAGCTACAATTGAAATGATTATGCATATTAGAGAAAAATTAATAAAATATTGTTTTCTAACAAAAAAAAATAACACTTCTTTAAATTAAGTTCAAAATTTAAAATTAAATTTCTAATAACTAATAATCTCATCAAAATTTTATTGATATTGTAATATTACACTAAACGTTAAGTATTGGAGTTTTAATGTAAAGATTTTTTTTTTCAATAAAAAAATAAGTTTTAAAAAGTTTTTTTGTCGATATATCTTACAAAGGATGAAATTGAAAAGAGCGTAATGGCTAATATATCCGTTCACCGTGTACTAAAGAAAATCAGAATAAAAGTAAATCCAAGGGGATGAGAAATGTCATCTTAGTGTAATAACAACAAACATAATTTATTTTACAAGTAACACTAACTTTTTAGAATTATAACTGGAGGTGACATTTGGGCTTCAAATTATTACATTCACGGGATAAAATTTCTTTTCCTTCTACCTACAGTATATTTCTAGGTACATATGGGTTTATCTACAATACAATCTAAATCTATAAACAATGAGACATCCTGGAACCCTTTCCAAATCGTCCAGACACCTGTATAAATTCATGGACTACAGTAGATGCTGAAAGAAACCGGAAGCTTGAAAGGAAATTTGTGGCGTTGGATGCTGGCACTCTTTGTTAAGAATAGAAAAAGAGAAATGTTTCAAAGATATAAAAAAAAAAAAATCTTTCTGAGAGGGGAACGATATTTCACTTTATCAACACGTCATCCCAACAGCTTATATTGTCAGGACCAGGTTAAACATTATTCTTGTTTTCTCTTTCAAGAAATACAAAAGAAAAAAGAAGGAAAGGAGAGAAGGGGGAGAAAAGATTCTTATTTGGGGGAGAAGAAAGGTCATGGGTCTATCTTGTATCGACCTCACCCTTACCCTCCCCATCTCCTGTCATTTTCCGTTTTTATAAAGATAAAAGATTATGGATATGACAGGTGTCGGAGCCGGTATCGGCAATAGATGGAATTTTCTTTTCCTATTTAATTCTTGGCTGCCAGTTCTTCTGATTTATTCTAATCTTTCTAATTTATAATGCGAAAGTGTAAATTATACCCTGGGAGAGATTTATTGAATTCCTCGATTAAGTTTTATTATTATTAATAAAAAGGGATTATATCACCCAGTCCATTGAATCAAAATCGAATGTAATAAAGCTGAGCCGAATAATTTAGGAGAAAGAATTATATAAATAGTATATATCATCAAAACTAAACGATAAAAAGGTTTATATAGAAATAAGAAATAAAAAAAAATTTCTATTGCACTTGTACTTCTCAAAACGTTAAAATCTTAAAAACTGTGAAACTTAGAATCCGATGAAATGTTAGTTACCTGACAAAAATATATATATATATATTTTTTTTTTTTTTTTGTCTTCTAAAGAGTGCATTTGCATAAAATATGCTTTACGATTGAAATAATTTCATATTCAATGCACTTGGGAACTAATTCATGAGGTATTCGAATTTTCAATAAAACTCGTGTCACTCCAGTATGACAACTACGCAATGTTGCTAAACGTACATTAGTTCTTTTGTATTTGTGCGAAGGATATTTCCATGAATTTTTTATTTTTTATTCATTAAATACTTATTCATTATTCCACATATTGTACTCTTTTGGGTACTATAGAATGCTTTATTGTAGTTACATAAAATTCATATTTGGGAGTTGAATGTCACGTTGTCATATATTCATTGCTGATTTAGCAGCTGCTTCTGGTTTGCATTGCCAACAACTCCATGGATAGGAATCCAAAATATTTCAATATATTCTCTCGAAGAATATAATTTGCTAAAGAGCAATTTAATTTACAATGCAAGTTTATTCGTATGTATGTAACCTCTGAGGGTTTCTATGCCATTTGTCGTAACAGAATATATGACGAATTTAAGATTCAGCCAATTTTCACTTCTGTTAAGAACGTCAGGGGTGAATATTCATGTTTCAAAAGGTAATGAGAGGATGATGATATATGGGTTTTAGGGGTAAAACCCAAGCACTGTGATCCAGAGAGGCCTGCATTGCCGTAAGTAAACATATGTACAGTATGCAGCAATATTTTTTTTTATTTTTGCTTCGGACAAGCGTTGTTCTCAAGTTGCCACTTAGTATTAAATCTTATATTTCCCTTTATGTATGAGACAACGTTGGTCACTTGTTAAGGATATTTAATCATTTTGGATCATTAAAATAAATTTCATGCTAAAATGATACTTCAAAACAAAAATTAAATATTTTACTGTAGCAAGAATCCCCTTGTCAACGTGAATCCGCGAGATTGGCGAGACTAGTCTTTCAGCTGTCTGTCTGGATAGAAGGATTTAAGCTGGGAAAGAGGAAGTCTAGATCAAGAACAGCATAAGCAGGGCGCTATAGTCTAATGATAACACCATGCATTTGGAGCAGGATTTCCAAGTTATTACTTATTTTTCGCTTATGTCGTTTTGTGTATAAAACAAACGTCAGTTAGAATCGTGATTTCAAAACTTGCAATAAATTATTACAAGTCACAGTTTAGACTTATAGTTATAATCAAAGCTCCTTATATAATTCTAGTCTCCAAATATTTTTTTTTTTTTTAGTTTGAGGAAAATTAATAAATAAATGAGTAAGTGAGGTGGTGAGTTATCGCTGCTATTAGAAATATAATTATTTCTACCTTTCTATTATTTTACTTTACTTTACGAACGGAAGACTATAATCAGGTCAGATATATTCAGCCACACGTGTTACGTGCAGATTCTACAACAAGACAATAACAACATATCTTAAATAATAATAATAATAATAATAATAATAATAATAATAATAATAATAATAATAATAATAATAATAATAATAATGGGGATGATGATGATGATAGGATAACTCGAGTCTAAGCCTATGTTATTGGCTTTATAACTCTTCGTCTTCTGCGGTTGTGCAGCAGCGGTGTCTCTCACGTCGTAGGATGGCTTTTCAATTTTTCTTCATTGTTTCGTTTAGCCATCAATAAACAGTTGTTTCGTATATGTTAAGATGATTGTTTATATCTCTTTTTTTATAGAAAATGTTATGAAATAAGCTTAACTGGTGTTACAGTTATCTAGTGTCTGTATGGTAGCTCTAGCCATATTAGAAAGATGACTTGCTACCCATATTCGACAAATGACATGCTTGAGAGAGCACTGCCACCGTGAGACTGCCAGTTGATGTCCGGTAAAACCTTGCCCACAACTACATCTCCGATAAGTTCTTTAAAGTTAAATGCATAACTATGGTGGCTAAAAAGTCAGACTCACTAAGTATTTATTTCTTTTTAATTTTTATCAAAATTTTATCACAGCACTCATCACGCATGTCTAAAGATATTTGAGCATTTATAATGATTTGAAATGGTTGGGGGTAGTTTTTAGCACCAGAAATCGGGGAATAAGACTCCCCTAGCTTTTCAGCAACTTTATATTATTCTTTTTTTTTTTTTTTTTGTTATCGGGCAGGCTTAATAGAATGGCCATAGATACTTGGTGGTTTATCAAAAGGTTGTCGTTTCCTTGTCTCATTCTTTTTCCTCTCAAAACTATCCTTACTGTCCTCCCTTCAGTTGAAGCCTTACTGTCCTCCCTTCAGTTGAAGTGGCTATCCTGAAGGGTATTTAGCTTTGCATGGTGCATCGGCTCCTCCATATTGATCAGTTTTCTAACCTTTTTTCTATGGTCTACAGGTTTGATCAATCTCTTTATTTATATTTCTGTACATATGTTTCTTGTTATCATTCTTGTTAAGCCAGTTTTTAAGTATGGTGTCTCTTTTATTACCATTAATTCTTATGCTGTCTGGAGACATTGAGTAAAATCCGGGACCAGTATGTCCTAGATTTTATCAATGCCGTCTATTATATTATTATTATTATTATTATTAATATCCAAGCTACAACCCTAGTTGGAAAAGCAAGATGCTATAAGCCCAGGGGCTCCAACAGGGAAAAATAGCCCAGTGAGGAAAGGAAATAAGGAAATAAATAAATGAAGAGAACAAATCAACAATAAATCATTCTAAAATAAGTAACAACGTCAAAACAGACATGTCATATATAAACTATTAACAACATCAAAAACAAATATGTCATAAATAAACTATAAAAAGACTCATGTCCGCCTGGTCAACAAAAAAGCATTTGCTCCAACTTTGAACTTTTGAAGTTCTACTGATTCAACCACCCGATTAGGAAGATCATTCCACAACTTGGTCACAGCTAGAATAAAACTTCTAGAGTACTGCGTAGTATTCGGCCTTGTGATGGAGAAGGCCTGGCTATTAGAATTAACTGCCTGCCTAGTATTACGAACAGGATAGAATTGTCCTGGGAGATCTGAATGTAAAGGATGGTCAGAGTTATGAAAAATCTTATGCAACATGCATTATAAACTAATTGAACGACGGTGCCAGAGATTAATATCTAGATCAGGAATAAGAAATTTAATAGACCGTAAGTTTCTGTCCAACAAATTAAGATGAGAATCAGCAGCTGAAGACCAGACAGGAGAACAATACTCTAAACAAGGTAGAATGAAAGAATTAAAACACTTCTTCAGAATAGATTGATCACCAAAAATCTTGAAAGACTTTCTCAATAAGCCTATTTTTTGTGCAATTGAAGAAGACACAGACCTTATATGTTTCTCAAAAGTAAATTTACTGTCGAGAATCACACCTAAAATTTTGAAAGAGTCATACATATTTATAGAAACATTATCAATACTGAGATCCGGATGTTGAGGAGCCACCGTCCTTGACCTGCTTACAATCATACTTTGAGTTTTGTTAGGATTCAACTTCATACCCCATAATTTGCACCATGCACTAATTCTAGCTAAATCTCTATTAAGGGATTCACCAACCCTAGATCTACATTCAGGGGATGAAATTGATGCAAAGAGAGTAGCATCCTCTGCATATGCAACAAGCTTGTTTTCTAGGCCAAACCACATGTCATGTGTATATAGTATGAAAAGTAATGGGCCAAGAACACTACCCTGTGGAACACCGGATATCCCTTTCCTATAATCACTATGGTGCCCATCAACAACAACTCTTTGAGATCTATTACTTAAAAAATCAATAATAATGCTAAGAAACGACCCACCAACTCCCAACTGTTTGAGTTTGAAAACAAGGGCCTCATGATTAACACGGTCAAAGGCAGCACTAAAATCAAGGCCAATCATACGAACTTCCCGACCACAATCAAGGGATTTCTATACAGCATTGGAGATTGTAAGAAGGGCATCACATGCTCCAAGGCCTTTACGAAAACCAAATTGCAAACTAGGGAGTAGATGATTACCTTCAGCAAACCTATTAAGACGCTTTGCCAGAAGACATTCAAAAACTTTGGATAATATGGGAGTTATGGAAATTGGGCGGTAATCAGTTGGACTTGAGCTACCACAAACATATTCACATAGAGGAGTAACATTACCAATTCTCCAACTAGTGCTAAAAGCTCCTCTTCTTGCTAACTTGCGCAAAATAACAGATAACTTTGGAGCTAAGAAATCTGCTGTCTTTATAAAAAACAAAGGAAAAATACCATTTGGGTCTACACCAACAGAGCTTTAATCTCACGAGATCGAAAAGCTAAATTAGTTAGTTTAGCCTCAGGAAAACAGGAATGAGGAAGTTCAAGTTTTTCATTACTCTGTTTACTGTCAAAAACATCAGCCAAAAGGGTTGCCTTTTCCTTTGGACAGTGAGTGACTGAGCCATCTGGTTTAAGTAAAGGAGGAACTGTTGCATCTACACCAAAGAGTGCAGATTTAAGGGTAGACCACCATTTATGTTCCTGAGTTGTACCAGAAAGTGTTTCTTTTATGGTTAAATTGTACTCCTTTTGCAATATTCGAGGTCTTTATGGAAATATTCAAGACCTTATAGTTGCGTCCAGACAGTATGAAATTCTTTTGTGCTCAGAAACTTTGGTTTCTAATATGAGGCACTCATCTGAGCTCCTTAAAACTGGTTTTAAGAAGCCAATAATATCAAAACGTGATGCCATCCCTAGGGCCAGGGTAACAGCTGTGTATATTAGGACTGAGTAACTTGCTTCTCATAAGTCCTGTTAAGAATATGGATGTCATGTATTTCAGGTAATAAAAGTTTGTGGTAAGCATAATAACTTCTATTTGTGTTCGATCTACCAGAATCCAGGCTTGGATGATTCTATCTTTGATTGTCTTCTTACTATTATGGCTAAAATACAAGAAGATGATAGAAAGGCCTCTTTTGTCTTTGTTGGTGATTTGAATGCTCACCATAGGGAGTGGTTAAGTTCTGTTTCTCCTGCAGATCGCAATCAATGGCTTAAGAGCTTTAGACTTTGCCTCTGAAACAGACTGAGAGCAAATCATAAGTGAAGCTAATCATAGGTCTGGTAACTGTTTAGACCTCATACACACGACTCCCCTGGCGTTATAACAAGTAAGGTTGATTCTCCAGTCGGGACATCTGATCATGCCTTGATTTCCTTAGTAGTGAAGACTGGGCAGCCTGTCCCTGATGTATCATACTCATGTAAGATTTATATGAAATCTCAAGCACACTGGAATGGGATTTTGCATGATCATTTGGGTTGGAATTTGTTGCAATGGTATAGTAGTGTTGATCCTGTTGTCACTTTGAATGAGAATCTAGTCATCATAATTGATAGGGGTATCCCTTCTCGTGTGCTAAGGTACAAAGTGAAGTCAAACCATGGTTCAATGATGATTGTAGACATGCCTATTTGGAGCAGCAGGAGGCCTATCGTCTTTGGAAGGGTAACAGATCAGATTTGACCTGGAGTAACTATACTTCACTTAGAGCTTTTGCTCAGAGGGTTTATGCTTCAACTGAAAAGGAATACAATCTAACCATAAAAGAAACACTTTCTGGTACAACCCAGGAACACAAGTGGTGGACTACCCTTAAATTTGAACTCTTTCGTGTAGATGTAACAGTTCCTCCTTTACTTAAACCAGATGGCTCAGCCACTTCCTGTCCAAAGGAAAAAGTAACCCTTTTGGCTAATGTGTTTGACAGTAAACAGAGTAATGAGAAACTCGAACTTCCTCATCCCTGTTTTCTTGAGGGTAAACTAAGTAGTTTAGCTTTTCGATCACGTGAAATTAAAGCTCTGTTGATGGACCTTGATACTTGTGATGGTGTAGACCCAAATGGTATTTTTCCTTTGTTTTTTATAAAGACTGCAGATTTCATAGCTCCAAAGTTGTCTGTTATTTTGCACAAGTTAGCAAAAAGAGGAGCTTTTAGCACTTGTTGAGAATTGGTAATGTTACTCCATTATGTAAATATATTTGTGGTAGCTCAAGTCCAACTGATTACCGCCCAATTTCCATAACTCCCATATTATCTAAAAAAATTTAACATCTGCTGGCAAAACGTCATAATAGGTTTGCTGAAGGTAATCATCTGTTCCCTAGTTTTAAATTTGGTTTTCGTAAAGGCCTTGGGGCATGTGATGCCCTTCTCACAATCTCCATTGCTATACAGAAATCCCTTGATTGTGGTCGGGAAGTTTGTATGATTGGCCTTGACTTTAGAGCTGCCTTAGACCATGTTAATCATGATGTCTTTGTTTTCAAAGTCAAACAGTTGGGAGTCGGTGGGTCGTTTCTTAGCATTATTATTGAATATTTAAGTAAAAGATCTCAAAGAGTTGTTGTTGATGGGCACCATAGTCAGTATAGAAATGTGATATCTGGTGCTCCGCAGGGTAGTGTTTTTGGCCCTTTACATTTCATACTATATACACAGGACATGTGGTTTGGCCTAGAAAACAAGGTTGTTGCATATGCAGATAATGCTACTCTCTTTACATCAATTCCATCTCCTGAATGTAGATCTGGGGTTGCTGAATCCCTCAATAGAGCCCTAGCTAAAACTAGTGCATGGTGTAAATTATGGGGTATGAAGTTGAATCCTAACAAAACTCCAAGTATGATTATAAGTAGGTCTACAATAGAGGCTCGTCACCATCTGGATCTCAGCATTGATAATGTTTCCTTAACTTTTAACGACTCTTAAAATTTTAGGTGTGATTCTCGACAGCAAATTTACTTTTGAGAAACACATTATGTCTGTGTCTTCTTCAATTGCACAAAAATTGGATTATTGAGAAAGTCTTTTAAGATTTTTGGTGATCAATCTATTCTGAAGAAGTTTCATTATTTCATTCCACCTTGTTTTGAGTATTGTTCTCCTGTCTGGCCTATGCTGCTGATTTTCATCTTAATTTGTTGGACAGGAACTTAAGATCTATCAAATTTCTCATTCATGATCTCTATATTAATTTTAGGTACGTCGTTCAATTATTTCATTAGGCATGTTGCATAAGATTTTTCATAATTCTGGCCATACTTTATATTCAGATCTTCCTAGACAGTTCCATCCTGTTCGTAATACTAAGCATGCAGTTAATTCTAATAGTCATGTATTCTCCATCATGAGGCTCAATATTACACATTACTCTAGAAGTTTTATTCCAGCTGTGAACAAGTTGTTGAATGATCTTCCTAATCGGGTAGTTGAATCAGTAGAACTTCGAAAGTTTAAACTTGCAGAAAATGTTTTCATGTTGAACAGGGTGACATAAATCTTTCTATAGTTTATATATGACATCTTCTTTTATGATGTTACTGTTATTAGAATATTTCATTATTAATTTTTTCTCATATCCTTTATTTATTTCCTTATTTTCTTTCCTCACTGGAGTTTTTTCCCTGTTGGAGCCCTTGGGCTTATAGCATCTTGCTTTATCAACTAGGGTTGTAGCTTAGGTAATAATAATAATAATAATAATAATAATAATAATAATAATAATTATTATTATTATTATTATAAATCCTTTTGGCTTCTGATAAATCACTGGCCTTGTATATATGGTTATGTTTCCTCGAGATTCTTCTCTGTAAACCACAAGTGTTATTCCAGAATGGAACTACTGGTGTTCTTGGCTTTCCTTTATTTATAAAGATGAAATAATATGCACTGTTAATAGTGCTTGTGCATTGGTAGTTATATGCCTCCAAATGAGAACTAGAGGATTAACTCTTGATCAATGGCGACTCATTCATTGAGCTTTTCCGTTTTTTTTTTCCTGCTTCGGTACTGTGTTAGATGGAGTATTGATAATACACTTCAAGCGAATTGGGTAATGTTCACTACTTTTAGGTTATTCAATGATGGACCACTGGAATTCTTAAATCATTGAAGAAGAACTATACAATAGTATGATCAACAGCTAAAGTAGACAATGTCAATATGTTGTGCAAAGTCATTGATCCATCATATACCATGATTATATATCTATTATTCTCTCATTGCTGTTTAAACTTCTCTACCCTAAAATTAAAAATGGAGAAGGGAATTGGTTAATAAGATCTGAAATATCACTTTTTGTACAATATGCTTGCAGGAAAAGGGTAAATGGAGCACATAGTTATCACTCCAAATGATAATTGCTAAGACTTGCAGACTAGTATTCAGTGAAATCGGAGAGTGCTGCAAGGATTTATGAACTATACTCTCAAAATTTTTTCCCCTAAAATATGCAGTTCCTTGATTATGACCATGCTTGAGTAAATTCATTCGCTGAAATTGAATTCTCAGAAATTGCTTTTCCGCTGTAATACATCATGAAAGAATGTGCTTTTTAGTTTTGAGATTTCCTGTCCTTTACCCCTGGGGACCGAGGATATGTTTAAAGTTTTTTAATTCTACTTGAATCATTCATGGTCTTCCTTTATGAACATTCAGTTGGTTGATGGTTGATCATGGAAGAGATCTTCATTGTGAGGCTAAATTTTTGTTTACAATTGCAAAAACTTCTTCCTTGGACGTTGATTGTTTGAAATCTGCCAAATTGGATTTGCTAGCCTACTTGATGCCTGAACAAGTTCTAAACAGCCATCTTTTTTCAGAGGTTATGATGTAAGTAAAATTTCAAAGGAGTATAAGTCCTTAAATTTGATAGATGTCTTAATTTCAGGTTTTGGAACAGAGACGGGCTTGCTCCTTTTCTGCTTTTGTGGGGTAATAAATCCATCTTCGGGTACATTTATCCTGTTTTTATGCCTAGTCAATAAGGTCTTTCTTGTTTTTATCATCCAAAGGTTTTGTCCTATTATCAGGCACTTTAGTGTTTTCAGTAGTTGAAACTGCCTCGGATAAGGAATTTAGATGTGGCTTAGATATCATCTGGTCATCAATAGTTACTTTTGGTAGGTTCTGAATAACTGAGGAGAACGTTACCTCATGCTTAATTCGCTCTCTCTCTTTTGGCTGCACCTAATTTATGTTTTCATTATTGACTTTTTTTTATATACATCATATTCAAATTTATATAATGGACAATTTCACCAGTTAAGGAAATGATTTCCTTCACAGTAAAAACATAACTTGCCCTTATATCATTTTTCACTTAGGTCGTGCAATACATAACACGTGTGGCATCTTTCATTACTTTGCATGATATATAGACAAGCCAATACTCAAAAGAAATCATCAAACTTAATTGGTCTTTTTCGAAACTTCTTAACCGATAAATTCATTTGACTAATCTTAATGTAGTCTGGGGGAAATAATAAACTAAATATTAGTTTTCTTATTTGGAGGACATCTTTCTAGTATTGCCCTTAAACTGAAGTCAAATACACCATTACTGTATATTAACAGATAACAATCCTTATTGCTTGTTCCCTCGTAACCTTGTTGTCTTGAGATAACAATCCTTAATGTTTGTTCCCTCGTAACCTTGATGTCTCTGAGACTCGATCTTTGGTATTGCTCCCGTATATGTTTTAATTAATAAAGTTACTGTGTGAAGAACTGACGTCTCCCTCACCTCCCTGAGTACTAAATGGTAGCAGAACGTGGTTTGAGGGACTGCGGCGATTGTCTTGGAGATTGAATTTTGCTACGAAAGATGAAAGAAAATGATGAGCAGCTAAAAGTTCCCGAACATCAGGGAGGGGGAGTAATCCGGAAGTTCTGTGTGTAAGTTGCGCAAATGTGAAGCCGTCTGTGAGAAGGAAAACCAATGGATTTCGGCTTATGAACTGGAAATGACGTATTGGTTCTGTTGACCAGAGTGCTTCGGGGAGCAGATATCATGGATAGATGAAGAAAACAAATTTGTTGTGATGATGCTGAACTGATGATACGTGTTGAGGCAGACAACCTGAGCCTGAAGTTGTGTGAGCCGAAGAATCGTAATTACGAGTCTTCACTGTAGCTTAATCCTTTTGCTGTTTTGAGTGTTTGTGAGTGCTTGGGGATCTTCTGGAATAAACCTTGAACCCTGATGTTACTATCTACAATAAAGTGAAACAGTCATAATCGGAAATTGTTGATATATATATTTTCCCTCACGAGGAAAGATGACGTCTTCAGAATACTCTGCAGTTTCCTTACCAGGATACATTGAAGATGAAAGTGAGCTTATGAACCAGTTGACCCGACTGGCTAACTTTGGAACCATAGGCAATGCTGGAAATTTCATTTTCAAATTTTATCATAAGTGTAAAGACCCGGTATAGGGACATAAAGAAAATGGAGATGAGAGCATGTGTGAAAATAATGAGTTGAATTTAGGTGGAGTGGAACGTAAAACGGTGGCTAGAAACAAATGAACTTTTTGAGGCAGCGAAAAACCAGTTAGATCAAAGGTATGAGGCTAGAATTTATGGACAGTGCAATAAACTATTTAAAAACAGAGCAACCAATATTTCGCACCAGAACAACTTTCACAAAAAGTAGGATTTCGATAAAGAAACAAACAAGACATTGTATGAAAAGAGTGATATGGATGAAAGACTAGACAAATTATTAAAAATCACTGAAAATGTTTTTTGAGATAAACCAAGTTAGAAGTGGAAATGACCATGTTAATTTAGTTAAAAATCGGAAAGCTCCAATCTGGACTAATGGCCAGGAATTTGAAAGTTATTGCCATCAACTAATTATGGGATTCACAGACAACCGTTCCTCCAATTCAAAAATGTTTCGAATTGGTGGATAGTTTAAAAACAAACCGAGAGATTGGAGGATTATCAGAATTGGTGTCAAGAGAAGTTATAGAAAAAGTAAACACTAACAGTGTAACTATCATTGAAGACGTGATAAACTTGCTAAAAGGTAAATTTGAAAAAAACATTCTTGGAAAAAAATGTCGGAATTGGTTTCTGAAATACACAAATTTGAACAGAAAGATAAAGAAACAGGTGAAGAGTATCTGAATAGATTTGAGAATCTTTTAGTGAAAATGGATAGAGCAAACTTTGGTTCACAATGGAAGTTATGGACTACAGTTTTGTTTTTAGATAAGTCTAAATTAAAAACAACAGGAAAAATTTCAATTATGAAACAACTAAAAAATGTAGAAGATAAAGTGACAATAGAAATATGTAAAAAGGAGTTCAAGGAACTTAAGATAGAAAACCAAAGACCCAAAAAGGAATTGGACGTGGTTTATACAAATAGACAAAGATCTACATCTAGATCAAATGACCAAAGAAATAGGAGACCATACTCCCGTTCGAGAGACAGAAGCCAAAACATGAGAGAGTCAGGTAGCAGATATCAGAGTAGAAGATATTACTCTCGATAAGGAGATAGAAACCGAAACAGAACAGACTCCTTTAAACAAAGAGAACCTTCGGAAAGGAGAAGTGAAGATCGTGAAGAGCTTGAAAGGAATCGGCAAGATCGTCCGATGGAGGGCGGCAGGAGGCTCAGATCAGAATCGAGTGAGAAAAGGTGTAGAAATGAATGCTGTCTGAATAGATTAAGTAACATCAGATTTGTGAGTTCTGAAGATGGGAGAAGAGAAGTAGAAATGCCTGAAATTTACTTCACAGATGAAATCAATGAAGCTGAGATGATTATTGACAATGGTGCACCCAAAAATGTGGCAGGAATTAAATGGATAGAAGAATATTTGAAGAAAAATCAATTTGGAAAAGGGTAAGTTAATGTTAAAAGAATAGAAAAGAAAAAGTTGAAATTTGGACCAAATAAAGTTTATGAATGCCACAAAATGTTTGAAGTTCCACTGATAGTTAAAGGAAAGAAAAATGGAACAGAGTTCAGTAGACTACGAGTGCAAATTTATGTTATTGAAGCTAATATCCCTTTTTTGTGTTCTAAAGAACAACTCCAAAATTGAGTGTCTCTCAGGATTACGAGAAAGGAAAGGAAAAACTAGTTATCAAAAGCTTGGTTCCAAACCTAGAAATAGATTTGATAACCACTAAAGGTAACCATCTTGCCGCTGTCTTGGAAACCAATAAAGAATGTAGCGAAGAAGAGATTGTAATGTTTGTCAAGATATTGGAAAGCAATAAAGAGATATCAGAGTATAAAGAGTAAAAATGGTACATCTGGTATCTGGCCATAAGGGAGAGACTCAACTCCTCCATTTGTTCACATTGGCAGGAGTAGTAACCAACCGAACCAAAAAGATTATTAAGAAAGTTGTTAATGAATGTATACCCTGCTAAAAGTATAAAAAATCATTAGGTATACCAAAAGTTGCCATCCCAACAGTGACGGAATTTAATCAAAAGGTCACAGTTGACCTAAAGCAAGTGAAGGAGGATAACATTCTGTGGATGGTAGACGCCTTCACAAAATTAATAAGTAAAGTTGTGCTAAAGAACAAAGAAGCAGTCACTGTTTTGCATGCCATCACGCAGAACTGGTGCGAGAAATACGGATATCCTACTGAGGAATTTTGGGCAGACAATGGATCAGAATTTCAAAATAAGGAAATGGAAAGTTTGGCTTCTGCAATGGGAATTACGGTCAGGTTTGGCCCAACATATTCCCTTTGGAGTAATAGTTTGAACGAACGAAATCATTACAGCGCTGATCTAACTGTGAAGAAAGTGATGGAAGAGAATGATAGAATTACATTAGATGAAGCAGTTTCAAAAGCGGCCTGGTGTCATAATACTAACATAACAGTGAAAGGATATGCCCCATTACAGTTACTCACTGGGAGAGCTGTAGTAGTTCCTGGTATAACAAGTGGAAATGTAGCCACCGAATCTTTAATCTCGGAGTCAGAAGCAGTCAGAAGACATATTGAAAATAAAAAAGAAGTGAATAAGAAGTATAGAGAAATTGAGTATTGTGAAAAGTTGAAAATTGCCTTAAACTCAAGAAATGCGTCTTTTAATGATTATCTATATACACCTGGGGAGAAAGTATTTCACCAGCACAAAGGTGGAAAACAATGGTTTGGTCCCACTACGGTGGAAAAGATGGAAGGGAAAAGTGTATGGATTTTAGCAAATGGAGATATGAAAAAGGTAGCTTCTTGTCCCTTACAACCTTAAGGACTTCAGCTCATGAGAAAAAGAAGATGAGATTGGGTCGAAGGATGAGGCAGCTCTTACTGACCAGTCCAAGAGTGAGGAAATTAACTTAGAAAAGAGAGAAGAAGCGACAGTTGTTAGTAAACCTGATTTGGCAAAGGAGAATTATGACAAAATGACCGTGAACGATCATATTCCATCTGAAAAAAGATCGAAGAAAAGTAAAATTATAATTATGACTTTCAAGAATGGCGAGGAACACAAAGGAAAGGTGACTGAAGTGAACAAACCTAACTCAAAGAGCAAATTCGTGTGCTTCATAAAACTAGAGGGAGGTAAAACTATTGAAGTTGACTTTGAAAATGAAATAAGGGACTGGAAATATCTGATTAATGAAAAAGAAGAAGAAACCGAAGTAAGAGAAACTAAGGAAAATTTCAAACTAGATAACATTGGTACTTACTGGATGAAAATGTCAAATGATGAGTGCTTGGTAAAGGAAATAACCACATATGTGGTAAAAGTTCCAAAGAGTCGTCACCATGAGCCTGAAGTTATAGATGCTAAAGAAAAAGAACTTGAAATTTTTTAGTATTATGAAGCATTTGAAGAAGTAAAAGATACAGGACAGGAGAAAATTGGTTCAAGGTGGGTCATAACTGAAAAAGAGAGACAAGATGGGCAGAAGACCAAAATAAAAGCAAGGTTAGTTGCTAGAGGATTCCAGGAAATTGAGAAACCAAAATAAGATTCCCCAAACGCCTTGAGAGAATGTTTCAAGACTTTCATCGCAGTATCGGCTAATGAAAGATTGAACTGGAGAGCGTCGACATTTCAGCAGCTTTCTTACAGGCCAAAAAGCTGGAGCGTGATGTGTTTATTGAACCACCAAAAGATGTAAAAAAGGAAGGAACCATTTGGAAACTGAAAAAGCCAATCTATTGGCTTGAAGACGCAGGTACGCAATTTTGGCTTAAAGTAGACAAGATTTTTAAAAGAAGAGGAATGAAAACACTGCATGGAGATAACGCCTTCTACTACCTCCATGATGGCAGATCATTACTTGGTATGATTTTATGTCATGTTGATGATTTTATGTCATGTTGATGATTTTTCGATTTCAGGAAAGAGAGAATTTGTGGATATGATCAAAGATCTTTTAATGAAAAATTTCGCGATTTCAAAGGTGGAGTCGTCCGAATTCAGATTTACAGGGATTGATATAGTTAAAACAAGAGAAGGAATAGAAGTATGCATGGAGGATTATGCCCAATCTATTGAGGAAATAAAAAAAAAATAAGGAAAATTGGAAATGACGAACCTCTAACAAAAACCAAATATAAAGTTTTCAGGAAGTATGCAGGAAAAATCCAGTGGTTGGCGGAAAATATCCGTCCCAACTTGGCTATTGTTGGATTGAACATGTCTATGGAAAATAAAGATGCTACAATCGGTGACCTAAGAGAGTAAACAAGATAGTGAAGAAAATTAAATCAAGAGAAAGCAAAGTAAAGTTCGGTAAAATAGGGAAGAAAGAAGACCTGAAAATTTATGGCCTCGGCGATGCGAGTTACAGATGTGACTCTAAGTCAATTGGGGGTAACTTGATTTTAAAGGGAAAAAAGAAAACTGATATAGTAGCTCCTATATATTGGAAAACAAAAACCATCGAACAAGTGTGCCATTCTGCCAAAGACGCCGAAACGAGGAACTTAACTAAATTAGTAGGCGACAGTGTTTATTAACAAAAAGTGTTGAACAATTTATTTTTGGAGAAAAAGGAGGAAAAATCTAAGTAAAACTGTTCACAGACAGAAGACCAACGCTGGAAAGTATAGCATCATCAAAACAGGTAGAAAGAAAATTATTGAGAAACGCAGTGGCAGACTTGAAGGAGAAACTAATTCATAAAGAAGTAGAATCATATAGTTGGCTGAATACTAAAGACATGATAGCAGACATATTAACAAAGGAAAATAAAGAGAGTGATAACGTGGTGGAAGTTTTAGTTAAGGGAAGACTTAGAGTGGCTTCAAATGAAGACAATCTTGTTCATTTTAAAAAACGATGACTTCAGGCTAGAAAATGTTTAAATCAAAGAGAAGGGAAACAGGTTTTAAATATATGAGTAATTTCTTTTGCAATTCTTTGATATTTATGCAATGGAATGTTGTACGTGATGTAGACTGTTATAGTTCTTTTATTATGAAATGCTATTGTTTGTATTCATATTACAATGTACGTGTAGTTTTAGCTTGATAACAATTTCATATTTGTTACAATATTTTATCCATTTTATTATAATATCTAACTTCTGTATAGATCTGTTTGTTTAACCAAGTAAAACAAAAAAGGAGGGCGGGGGAATAACAGATAACAATCCTTATTGCTTGTTCCCTCGTAACCTTGTTGTCTTGAGATAACAATCATTATTGCTTGTTCCCTCGTAACCTTGATGTCTCTGAGACTCGAGCTTTGGTATTGCTCCCGTGTATGTTTTAATTAATAAAGTTCCTGTGGGAAGAACTGACGTCTCCCCCACCTCCCTGGGTACTATATATATATAACACTGCAGTATTAAGTGTTCTGGGGGGGGGGGGGGCGATTTTATTTTTTCACTGGCATCTGGATTAAAATGAGAGAGGAGTATGGGTTGGATGTTGTGGCTAGCTTTAATAAACAAAGCTTTACCACATTGTTTAGTGTTTGGTTCTGGAATGTTTCCTACCTACTTTCCAAGACTCTCCCAAATTATTTTGACATTCTTTGTAGAGAGCTACGTATCAAGATGTTTCTTGGAAGATTGTTGAACATATTCACAATCATCATGATTTAGAGTTCTTACATCATTAACTTGGGCTTGCCTTAGAGTTCTACCATTTCCTGTTTTTTTCTTATGGGATCCAAAGCTATCTTAGCAGAGTTTGTCACTCCAAATATAATGAATCCATCAAAAGACTTTATATCATGAATTAAATCCCATTTCAATCTAATTAAGGTTCCATGTTCCTTATCATAGAGATCATACAACTGACAGTGATGAAAATCAATAGCAATTTTTTACAATCACACCATCAAGAACTACAATCTCTAGTATCTAGACACTGGATGGGGATTACTTACAGAAATTTCTATTTTTTGGGGGGTGGGGTTGTTTTACATTCTTGAGAACATTAAGAAAGTACCATATGCTGACAAGGAGAATTACATTCTCTACCATAGGCACTGTGAGAGTAAACTTCCCAATGTTCCACTTCATACCCAATGTGGGATAGCACCAAAAGAGATATAGAGACAAAAATGTAAGCTAAACCTGACTGTTAGGACTGAGGCAATTCAAACCAAAGCATTTTCTCTAGGAGAGGGGTATAGGTAATGAAAAGTGACCTCTTTTTTTAATACAGTGGAGACCTTCCATGAAATGTTGTTTGTGATATTAATATTTCTTTTATACGTGAGAAAAAAATGTGAACATGATTTTTTCGTCATCATGATCCCAGATGGAGGGGAAAAATATGGTAGATTAAGGGTCATCCTAATGTTTGTAGGTTGCAATAGCCTATAAGCTTTAATCAGAAATTAAGGTTCACAACTGCTTATGAATAAATTACTGAGGTTGAAGGGCCTTTTTGTTGTGGTATTGGTGGACAGACCCTTCAAAGCAGATTGCACTGTTACAAAATCTCGATGTAAGGACACAGGTGACTCACACTTTTCATACAGATATGAAAAATTTAGGGAAAATCTAAAGGATCCATTACAGAGTCTCAGGTCTCAAGTTTGCATAGGACAGATTTAAAGACTTGAAAGTAACTTCAGATTCTGATTCGTATATTAAGCTATCATAATCTATCCTGGATAAGACTAAAGCATGGTAGATCATCAGTGGGTTAGATCTCATTGCACCTTTATTGTTTGAGATAATTTCATCATTAGGTTGAGAGCTTCATCACATTTAGATTTTATATAAGTTATGAGTGCTTTTTAACTGAGGTGTGTATTGAATATTAGTCCCAAAAAAATTACATTATCTTCTATTCAAATTTTATTGTTCTCCATGTGAGATTTATGATTCAGTTTTTAAAATGTTCTATTTTCTTAATGCATTATTGCTTGATTATTGAGCTCTTCCTCATCGTCATTCCTAAACAACAACATCTGAATGACAAGTTTGGGACGATGTTGACGGTAGAATGATTACATGAGGAAAGTTGATGGAAGCGAGGCAGAGTCATGCGAAGTCGCTGGCTGCTGTTTAAGGTAAGCAAGGGTGGGTTAAGAGAGATTGATGGGTAAGAAGACGTGACCTTCTTTTGCATAAACAAAGGCAGAAGTTGGAAGGGATTAAGGGTTATTTTCACTACAACGACATCAACAGGGTCATTCTTCTTTACCCCTCCACTCAAAACCTCGTCTTCATGATCTGGCAAGTCGCACCTTTGCAGCACCAATTTGTCGAGGGAGGCTTCAGTACCATTCATTCTTAAATAGCATGTCATGGAACTTGGTGGGAGTGGTTATATTGCTTTCCCTACTATCCATGAAGGAAATGAAAAAAAAAAACCACTTGAAGCTGAAAAAACAATATTTTTTTTTTTTTTACATATATTCACGGTCAATACAGAAACACTTAAGAACACTGTCAAGCAATAATTTATTACAAAAGACGACAAACACAAAAAGATTCCAAACCCATTTTTCAAGAGAGTTAAGGCAAACTGGGTCAAGCACCCGGACAATTATTCAAATTTATTTCTCACCAAAACACAATAAAATTCATATACATGCATTCACGTATATTCAAGAAATACTTTCAAGCAATAATTTACTGCCCCCCAAAAAAACTGCAATACACGATCAACAATAAGATTCCAAACATGTGTTTTACAAAATTTCACGGTAAAACACAATAAAAATGAGTTGAAAGTGTTCGTGCACACTAAGGAACAATATCAAGCAATAACTACTGTAATAAAATGCAACACAGGATCCACAACGAGGATCCAGAAACGTTTTCCACGAGCGAATGCTGAAGCATCGAAATGAAGGAAACATCGAAATGAAGGAAGCCTACCATGCATGTGCAGGAACTAATCAGTTTTTTAGGCCTGCAATGTACATCAAGTATTTCCCCATGGGTGTAGTGAATCTTCTTTTTGTAGGTTGGCACTTGTATTCATGCTGAATATCTAAAAAAAAAAAAAAAAGGATTGATGACAAGCTAAAAGCATCATTGGATTGGATCACCAGGGGTTATGATTATTTTACTGCAGAAACACGTCATCAGATCACCAAAGGACTAAGGTAGAAGGACAACTATGGCTTCGGTAACAGAGATAATGTATATCAATGAAAGAAAAGCCGATGCCAAAGAAAATCTTCTGGCTTGACATTTTGTAGTTTGGAAGTTGTCAAAAGACAATATAACCACATTCAACATATCATAGAGGTGACAGAAGACCAACATACCACATGACAGCCAGTAGTATGATATCAAGAATTGGCATATGCCTATCTTTATCCATAACAGCAGACCTGCAAGCAATGATCTAAGATTGGTAAAATCCACCATCTGCAATGAATGTGCACCATCTGCCATGTGGCCGTCTGCCTGTCAGACATCAGGAACTCCTTCCTTGCGTTCCATTCCTGTCTAAATAGCAAAACCATTCATTCACACTCCTAAGCCATTGGCAGCAGAAGTGACACGCACCTGATCCTATGTCATTGGCCAATAATTTAATAGGTCGTTTTGTATTTTTCATATATTTGTAATTGCAATGTTTTTTTTTTATGGGTTTATAAATGTAAACTAGTAAAGGTATTATCCTTTGGTAAGTTAGAAAATACTAACTTGCAATTGTTAAGTCCCGTTTATCTGTCTGTAGTTGTCAACTTGCGCATGTAAGGTGCTATACTAAAATGATAACTACTAATTGGTAATTGTAATGTCCGGTTTATTTTTCTGCAACTATCAAGTATCATATGTAATGCTTTCATGAAGAGATTTTTTTCATTAAGAGGAAGAAGCGTGTAAGGCTGGGTGTTAAAGAGTGTGATATATCTTCATGGATGTTATAAATCTTTGTGTAAAGTAATACACGAGTACAGAAAAGGGGCACAGAATGTAGGTGCAAAGTTGTGACATAAGAAAGTGAGGCATCATAATGGATGAGGCTTGCAGACAAAATTATAATAGGGGAAATTGGAAGAAAATAGCAGAATCTGGGAAAGTTAAACAATGTTTAGAAGACAAAAGATTGGTAAATATAAGTGAGGATGAGGTAGGGAATGTGGGCATATGAACACCAGGAACATGAAGCAATAAGTGTTGGTGTGGTAAAAGAATAAAAATAGTGGGTTCGTACTGATGATGATGTCAAAATTTGAAAAGAAGCAAGCTATCTAAAAAGTGAAGAAAACAGGTAGCAGCCAGCATGTAAAATATTTATAACTTATTTTAAATGTTTGGGGAAGCAAAGGTGGGAATGAATAAATTAAACTTTTAATCACCTCTCATGTATGTATGTGAAATTTTTTCCACTGTTATCCATACATCAAGAAGTTGTTCGTCTAATGCCCTCTCTCCAATGCCTTCTATCAAAAGCATCCTCTTCCACCAAACCTTTTCTTTCCATATCATCCTTCATCTTATCTTGCCGTCTAATAATCTGACTCGATCTCGATCTTATCCCACTGACAGGTTCCTCCCAAGCACTCCTCACTCCTCTAACATTCATCCTCAACACGTGCCCACACCAACTCAGTCGTGGCACTCATGTAATCTTTACTACACCTGCCATTCTTATTTCATTATTTTTCAATCTTTCGGCATTGATATTCCACCTCAGCATTCTCGTATCTGATCTTTCATAATTTGCTTCATCTTTTTGTCGTAGAACCTAAGTTTCCGATCCTTACATTAACACTGGTTTTAATACAGTCCTTCATATCTTGACTTTTAACTTGATTGGTATTTTCTTATCACATGACACTCCCACTACATTTCTCCACTTCCCACAAGCAGCTTTTATTCTATTCTTAACCTCAGCCTCACACTCTCCCTCCTGACTTATAGCATTTCCCAAATATCCGAACTGTTCCACATATTCTAAAGCCGAGCCTCTACTTTTATGAATAGCTATCCTATCCTGTCCCTACCTTCCTTACTGCTCACCATGCCTTCAGTCTTATTCACTATACTCTCTCCAAAGTCTATTGGTCCTCTAAAAGACTTTTCTCTAAATCTCCCTCATTTTCAGCGGCAATCACTAAATCGTCCGCAACTCTTCATTTCTGATCTCTTCACTCAACACATCCATGACCACCCAATATACACATGTGCTTAGTGCTGACCCCTGGTGTAATCCAACACTAACTCAAAATGTTTATGTTTCCTTAACAGCCATTATTACTTTCGTCCCTGTTCCTTTCTACATCATCTCTACCATTCTAACCAATTTACCCGGGACTTTCCTCTTCCTCAAGCACAAAAACATAAATTCTGTTGGTATTTATCACAAGCCTTCTCTAGATCTACCAAAGAGCTGCTGATTTCCCTTTAGCCTCTTTTCCTGTGGTTGTCTTAATATAAAGATAAAATCCAGTCTTCCTCCCTCTCATAAATCCATACAGCTGTTTCCCTATCCTTACAATCTCTCATCTAGTAAAATGAAATAAAGAATACGCATGTGGAGACACATTAAAAAACGTAAACAAACTAAGCTATCAAGGAGTTGTGCCATAACGTACTGGTGAAACTTACAACGTCTACGACCATTTAAATGATAAAAGAAAGGGAGGGAACATAAAGATGGATTATATTTTAGTTGAAAGATATAGTTGTCACTCATTTGTAAAGGACAAAATAAAAGGGTGCGTGAAATTCGAGGAAAAACAATTCGGGAATATATGAGTAATTGCTATTTGGTGCTCAGGGAAGAGTTTTGACATTGATATGATTTACACGTTGATTACATGATTAAGGATGAAAACGATTGACTAATTTTCGTTTTATCTCAAAAGTAAACTGACACATTATGGGCCGTTTTATATGAGGTTCAGTGAGGTTTATAGTACATGTATATTGTTTGTAGTAACCCACATTTATATGAAATTCACATTTAAAGAAAACGAAATATTTACACCTATGACAAATGTAGGGTAGTGAAATATAAATCTTAAAAAAAGTTTGTGGTGTTGAGATGAATTCACGCCTGGAGACTATCCAGCATCTCCTCGCTGAGAGAGTATTTTCGCATCAAGTTGCGGTCAGGATGTCCCCCGGGTAAATTGGTTAAAATGGTAGAGATGATGTAGAAAGGAACAGGGACGAAAGTAATAATGGCTGTTAAGGAAACATAAACATTTAAAGTTAGTGTTGGATTACACCAGGGGTCAGCACTAAGCACATGTGTATATTTGGTGGTCATGGATGTGTTGAGTGAAGAGATCAGAAATGAAGAGTTGCGGACGATTTAGTGATTAAATCTGTCCTATGGTTAAAATTTAGAGACACAAACAACTATACTTAATCATGCTAAAAAGATTGCTATCATTGAAAGGAAAACTCAAAGTTTTTTTGTTACCGTCCATTCATGTGGAAAGAAATGTCTAAGTAAGTGAAAATTCTATTTAATTCAGAAGCGCTGGATAAGAGGAAGAGAGAAGGACCAAAAGGGATTGGGTAGATGGCGTTAGAGACATATTAGAAAGGAATGTCAAGAACTCGATACTCGGGAAGTGTAGGGGGTTCGACATGCTGCTGGGAAGACTTCTATGCGAGTAAATGAACTAACTAAAGCTTTAGACTAGATTCATCCGCATTATATTGTATTTTTTTTCCAGAAGCCATCTTTTTTTATGGGAAAACCCTTAAATTTATTCATATTTTGTCGTCAAAATATGTTGCGATTGATTCCCTTCTAAGCAATGACCAGTGTTTCATAATAACCCCCTCCCCTATATTCTAACCGGGTTCCACGAAAAATGAGAGTAAGCAATTCACAAAACGTAATATTAGTGGTTGGAACATTTATAGTTCATATTTTAGGAGGTGAATAAACTTATATATTTATAAACAAATTAAATACAGGAGGTGGGACCAGAGATAAGGATTTACTTATTGCCCCTCTTATATTAAAGCTAATGCAAAAAAAATGAAATGGGATGCAGTTAAACGCGTCAACATTACAAAAATATATATGACTATGTTTATAGCTCTACAAAAGAAGTTATTGAAGCGATAAAGTGGTTAAGACAGTTTTCTAATTTCTGCACATCTCTAGAAAGACCGTTATGTAAATTTGAAGTATGGACTAAAACCATTAAAAACCAGCCCTAATGATGTGACGATGTTACTACAATGATAACTCACGTACAACATGAATCAGATAGTGATACTAACACATCAGATTCATCTTGATTTGATAGGTATTTTCTCTTTAAAGCATATTTCTTTTGTGCACTGTAGATGAAAGACTTCGTTTTCCAGTTGCTTAACAAGCTCAATGCTTTTCCAGATTTTGTTTCCTGTGTAAAGATAAAAAGTTCAGAAAAGAGAGATCTAGAGTTTGACAAAAATGCGTAGGTTTCTCGAAGATCCTTTACAGAGACAATCAAAAAAGCTATCAATATACAATCTATTCCATGAATCTGCCTGAATGAAAAAAATAAACAACAAATAACAGCAAAAAAAAATTAAAAGAATACATTGGCAAAAACAATAAAAATAGTAAACAAACTAAGCCATTAAGAAGTAGTACCATAAGGCACAGGAAAAAGTTATCAAGTTTACGACCATTTTAAATAATACTACATTAGGGAGGGAACATAAAGATGTTTTATGTTATAGTTAAAAGATATAGATGTCAAATTATACGCAACGGACGACAGATAAAAAAGACAATGAAAAAATATTAGAGAAAATACAACTAATTTTTATTTGATAACGAAGCAAAAGTATTGAAATTGCTGTGATTAACAAATTGATTACATGGTTAAGAGTGATTAATAATGACTTTTTATTCGATGTAGACCGACACATTTTTGTGTGAGAATCAGTGAGGTCTATCGAATGTTGTT
>NC_090732.1:87393905-87396405 GCF_036898095.1 Palaemon carinicauda | reverse complement strand
AACCTTGTGTGAGCCTTTGGACTTAGGAGTATCAGTCAAGCATGTGTAAGTGTAAATCTGATTTATTTTCCATAGTGTTAAAGTGTCAACTTTTTCATCAATTGTCAAAATTAAATATCTTATAAATTAATTTCTAGTGGAACAAGTGATTGTATAACTCTTTCAAGTGTCTTTCTTTTTGTCTTAGTCTGAGGTTTATTTCAGATTTAATATTTATAGTGATTTAATTTTGGTGTTAATTTTGAATAGTTAATTTTTTATAGAACATATTTATTTTTGCGAAGTGTGTATTATTTCGATCACCAATACTTTTCTCAGTGCTTTGCTTGTATCTCCTGACTTAGAACCAAAGTAAGAAGTTAATTCAAGAATAGTTCCTGTTGAAAGTAAAGTTATCACGCAGTTTTGTTTTAAGTGTAAAGTTAAGTGACCTTTTAGATATTCAGTGTTCATATATATTATTGTCTGGGAGTTGCGTATTATTCTCAGAGCTCGGAGGCATTTCTCGTGTGCATCAGATTATGTAATATAAAGCAGGTGAGTTTGGGACCTCGGGAATTCACGTAATTCACTATTCGTAATAATATATATAATACAAATATACTATATATATATATATATATATATATATATATATATATATATATATATATATATATATATATATATATATATATATATATATATATATATATATATATATATATATATATATATATATATATATATATATATCTATATATATATATATATATATATATATATATATATATATATATATATATATATATATATATATATATACATATATATATTTATAATATATATATATATATATATATATATATATATATATATATATATATATATACATATTTATATATATATATTCATATATATATATATATATATATATATATATATATATATATATATATATATATATATATATATATATATATATATATATATATATATATATATATATATATACAGTGAGCCCTCGCTACTTCGCGGTTCGACTTTCGCGGATTCATGACTTCGCAGATTTTTTCATAACGCATGTATATACATATATCGCAGATTTTCCGGAAATTTTGAAATAGCCGTGATATATGAAGACCCAAATATTTTGTTAATTCCATTAATAATTAGTAATATCATTGCATTACATATGACATATAATTCAGTACAGAAAGAAATAAAATACGAAAAGAGAATGTGATCATACGATAATTTAGTATACCTGTACGTAGTAAAATTAAATCGAACATGAAACGCAAATCAGATGCAGTCTGACTTTGTCATATATGAATGGTGTAAGGCTGCTGATGGCTACTACGTACTACAAATGTATTGGATGTGCATCTTTTCCATGAATCTTTTATATGTATAGGTACGTAGTACTGCATCCAATAATATTCTTTGTTGCAAAAATCACATCTCAAATAAGCGTACATATCCTACAACAAAACAAGCGTAAAATAGCGTACGTAAAGCATATAGTATATAGTACCTTGTATTTGAATTGGTAACTACTACGTAGCATGTAAGACGGACTGTGATTGGTTTCAGTGCTGATAGATGATGAATCAGCTCCCGAGTTTTGTAATCTAGCCTGTGATTGGTGTTTTGACCGCTTCTCTGATCCGCAGCATCTTCTCGCGGCCACTTTGTTTGCTGCTCTCTCGCCGGGTAGACGCTGCTATGTTACTTTGTAACTTTATTGGTGCTGTGCGTGACTGTTTGAAGTTGAACTTTTTGTTGAACTTTCTGTTTAACACCTACAATGGCTCCCAAGCATTCTGCTTCTACTAAGGCTGGTAGTGAGCCTAAACGCCACCTAAAAATTATGACGATTGCTGAGAAGGTCACACTTCTCGATATATTGAAAGAAGGGAGAAGTTACGCGGCTGCAGCCCGCCATTTTGGAGTGAACGAATCCACCGTTCGCTACATTAAGAAGGACGAGGCGAACATTAGAAAGACGGCTGCCATCACCTTTAGCAGGTCAGCGAAGTGAGTTGTTACCGCTCGTAATAAAACGATCGTCCGTATGGAAGGTGCTTTAGCAATCTGGATTGCCGACTGCCGAAAGAAGAACATAGCCTTGGATACAAACACCATCCGATCCAAGGCTTTGAGTTTGTATGAGAATTTTGCGGCAAAGGAACCTCAAGACGACGATGGCGACCATGCTGAAGAAGACGAAGATGATGTAGATGAACCTCAAGCAGGGGCATCCACTGATTCCCAGCCTAAAAAACAACGTTTTTCCGCCAGCAAAGGATGGTTCGCGAAGTTTCAGAAACGCTTCGCCCTCAATAGCGTTTCCCTGCATGGCGAGGCTGCTTCCGCTGACACTACGCTGCTAAAACTTACGCGAATCAGACGTTCAAGAACATTATCACTGAAGGTGGATACAAGCCCGAACAAGTGTTTAATATGGATGAGACCGGCTTGTTTTGGAAGAGAATGCTGTCGCGAACTTTCCTGTTCA
>NC_090732.1:87371405-87388905 GCF_036898095.1 Palaemon carinicauda | reverse complement strand
GCATCAAAGCAAGTATTTAATCTCTTTACTCAAAGAGAAGACAGATTGTAAGTCATCAATAATCTGGTAGGGCAAAGAGTGGGCCCGTTAATCTCCCTTGGGTTTTCAAGAGTTGAGAGGTATGAATAGGAATAACAAGGCCATTTAACAATAGAAGTCTTTGTAACAATGGAAGTCAGGTTTTAGAAGTCATGGGTCAATGTATAGTCATCATCATCGTCATCTCTTACGCCTACTGACGCAAAGGGCCTCGGTTAGATTTCACCAGTCGTCCCTGTCTTGATATTTTAATTGAATACTTCTCCATTCCTCATTTCCTACTTAGCGCTTAATAGCCCTCAGCCATATAGGGTTGGGTCTTCCAGCTCTTCTAGTGCATTGTGGAGCCCAACTGAACATTTGGTGAACTAATCTCTCTTGGGAGTGTGAAGAGCATGCCCAAACCATCTCCATCTACCCATCATCATGATCTAATCACCATATGGCACTCGAGTAATTTCTCTTATTGTTTTATTTCTAATCCTGTCCTGCCAATTAACTCTCAAATCACTAAATCTATTGGAGATTGTTTCAATGGCATACCATGACTCGTGTTCATAGAGTAACACCGATCTCAGTAAACTGATATATAGTCTCATTTTTATATGTAATTTCAGGCGATTTGATTTCCAAATTTTATTTATCCTAGCCATTGTCTGATTTATTTTTTTCAATCTTTCTCTAAACTCTAATTCTAAAGACCCTGTATTGGAGATCATAGTTCCTAAATAATTAAACGATTCTGCCTTATTAATCTTTTCTCCTTCCAATGATATTTCATCTTCCATTGATTCTCATCATCTCTGTCTTTGTTCTATTTATCTTTTCTCCTTCCAATGATATTTCATCTTCCATTGATTCTTATCATCTCTGTCTTCGTTCTGTTTATCTTGAGCCTAAACTCGTGTGATATTTCCTGCATTCTGATAAGCAAGCATTTCAAATCCTGTGGTGTTTTGCTTACAAGAAAAGCATCATCAGCATACTCTGTGCTTGTTAAATTCTTATCACCAATCCAGTCCAACCCTTCTCCACCATCTCTGTCTGTTCTATGCATTACAAAATCCTTAAGAAGGATAAACAACATATAAATAAATTTACCAACACTACTACTACTACTACTACTACTACTAATAATAATAATAATAATAATAATAATAATAATAATAATTTATTTGCTTATCCTATTGAGTTGTCTGAATACGAAATTCCAATGATGGATGTAAGATTTCAACTCCCCCCTTTCACTTATCAATATTGCATAAGGGAGATTATATTAGCAAACACTCCTAGAATCATAACGGATACAGGTCTAATGAGGATGAATGCAGTTTAAACTGGTTCTTATGATAAAAGAAAGGAGTGTTTCAAGTCGAAATTCACGATAAATTATTATTTAAGCTAAATTTAGATACAATCTTCCCAGCTAGGCATCTGTAAAATAGCTAACTTCATATGAATAGAATAGATACAGACAAATAACATTAAATCAAGAAACCTTCAATAACATATACAAACGAAAGAGATATATAAACATATGTAAATTACAGACATAATTTATTAAGATAGGATAATGATGTCGCTATAGATTAAAAGTGTTTAAACGTTTACTGTATATCTCTGGGCTAACACCATATCTATGAAAAAATATGATATAATTATCAGGTGACTTAGTTTGCTTCCCTTTCAAAACATATAATTGGTAAACAGGAGTGTCTTTCAATGAATAGAAGATCAATCTCATATAATAATATTTTTTTAATGAAAATACTGAAAACTTTCAATGTTTCAAAAATGAACTCGTCTATCTTGAAAGCATTAAATGGACGCCCGGTTAAGGACAGGTTTAAATATATGCCGGTATTTGACAGTTGAAATCATTTATGAACAAACCCAGAGAAATTTCGTTCAATCTTAATTAAGAGAGTGAAGTTTAGCCATTCAATCTTCTACCCTTTCAAGCCTACTTTTGCACAGCTGAATTTTTAATCATCTGTTGAGCTTAGTGGCATCATTGGATCATAGATAATGATATATATTCACCACAAAGTTTTTTTTTAAGCTTATCTTTGTTTTTTTACACTGGGACATAAACATCCCTATAGTGTTATATTGAAATTCAAATTGGGATTGTTTGATCCCAGTTAGTACAATAAAGTTGAAAATACATATTGCGTATATAGGAATCTTGGAATTAAATGCAAAGTTAAAAGTGTACATTTATTATAAGTATATTGTACCTGAAGAGAAAAAAAACATCAAACTATATAATGGCAAAATAAATGTAGCTTTTTGGGATAAGTAACTGAGAAAAAAGAAACACATACACCATTGAAAATTCTTAGGCAATATAATTATATTTTCCTTTGAAAAAAAGTGAAATGAAAAACAGCCTGATAACTATATGATTGGGAGGCTTTTACTCAACTGTTTATGTATGGTAGATAGAAAACCATTGTAAACAAAGTGGAACTTTGCATGTTTGACACTGATACCTTGTTCGCTTTTTTTTCTTCCTTGAAGAGCATCTTATGCATCTTCGACGGCTTTCTTCATGCACGGGCATATGGTCAACATTCTTCAGCTCCTTAGAAGTTTTGGAAGGCCGTCCTAAACTTCGTACTCTTCTCTGTGGCAGATTTTCCCTTCCCTCTTCAATCAAAGATTCTGCTAATGTTTCTAAGAAGTCAATGAAAGGGCGCTTCTTGTGGTTGATTTCGTTGTGAATAACATGTGCATTGTACACCGCTGTCATTAGAAGTCTGAAAAATACTTTGATCCACCATTTCTTGCTCTTTCTGTCAAGGTCCTACAGAGTTATCATTTGATCCCCTAAGTCAACACCCCCCATATGATCATTATAAAATATAAAAGCTTCAGGGCACTGCAGATCTTTTTTTGTTCCATCTTTAATTTTTCTTTGCGTCACACCTATTTCTGTATTATGACAATTACTCAGAATCGTGACACACTTGGTGTCTTGCCAGGAAACTACCAGAATGCCTTCATTACAAACGTACATCTCTGACTCTCCCCGTTGAAGTTTGACGTCAAGCTTTGGAAGATTCTTCCTATTTGGCATACAAGTCCCAACTGCTGCAAATGGGAGTGAAGACATGAGTCTAACAGATGTGAAAAATTTGTCGAAACATAAGCATACTTCTGGTGCCCTTATTGTTTCTGAAAGCATCTTGATTACTCTTTCACCAAGAGTTCCTTCCATAACTTGTGTTTCCTTTCCTTGATAGATATTGAAGTCATACACATAGCCAGTATTTGAGTCTGATCTTACCCAGGTTTTGATTCCTCGTTTCACTGGTTTCATAGGCAAATACTGTTTCATGCTGGAACGTCCCTTGAACTTTGTCATGCTTTCATCTATGGACTGAAATGTGCTGTCTGTTCTTGCAGCAAGAAAAGTTTTTTTCAAGCACCTCACCACATCTTCTACATAGAATATCTTGGAAGATTCTGCTGGTTTACATGGATTATTGAAGTACAGTTTCGAAAAAACTAGTTGAAATCTATCCCTTGAAATTGACTCGCTTATTTTCTCATTTCTTAGTGAGGACTTTCTTGACCAATACATTCTCATGGCAGGTACTCGATTGTAAGACATCACTAGTGTGCATCCGAAGATTACCATCAACTCTGAGAGACATGTGTGTTGAATATTTTTTTTCTTCTTTTCAGCCAAAATATCAAGTCTCTCGTTAGTGCAATGTGCTATTTGTAGAAAAAGACTCTTTGGAAATAATCTTAGGAAGATGTCCAACTCTGATGAAGCTCTTGTTACAGACATAGTTACAATGCAGTCATGCTTATCTGGTATGTCATGCTTAGGCACAAAATTTGTAGTGTCTTTAGTCCACACATATTCCATACGTCTGTACGAATCCTTTTCTGGGTTAGTGGGTGCTTCTAGGTCTTCCTCTTCTGTGACTGTATCATCCTGTGATTCATCTGAAGAAGAATCGTTTGTTCCATCACTGTCAGTATCTGATGGTTCATAATCGTCGTCATCCTCTTCCAGTGCAAATTGTATTTCCTCTTCCGTTAGCCTTCTTTTACTCATCTGCAAGAAAACACAAGAAAAAAAATATTTAATATATATATATATATATATATATATATATATATATATATATATATATATATATATATATATATATATATATATATATATATACATATATATATGTATATATATATATATATATATATATATATATATACATATATATATGTATATATATATATATATATATATATATATATATATATATATATATATATATATATATATATATATATATATATATATATATATAGCCTAGAGTCGAAAATCGGAAGGAAACAATGGCTAAGTTAGGTTAGGTAAACAAGGATGGCTATTCTGTACACCTGCATACTATAATCTTTAAAAAGATACTCAACCAGCCACTAAAAAAGGACTTACTCTCAATAAAAATTTAGTCTTGTTATTTTCTTCTCATATCAAAGAAAACACTGCGGGGATAATATTATCCCAATTTTAATTACCCCAAAATCCTGATGGGACATTTTCATCCAAATATTATAAAAAATACAAAGCCTTGGAAAGACCTATCGAACCCAAAGCTTCACGGATATGTTAACTTTGATTCTAAACATAAGATGATGTCATCTAGTATATGCTGATATAAAAAAAAACGTAAAATTTTCACTCACTTTTACAAGAAGCTTTACCTTGTTGACGTTGACAACCGACACGTGGGCGCTGGGTGCGTTCATTATATTTCTCTTCATACGTCTGGCATCAAGGAAACCCTAAAACACTGAAATATCCCACTCAATGGGCTTTACTGCAGTTAAATCCCTGTTCAGTGTAATTTAAGAAATTCTTGGGACAATAATCACCCAATAGGATCGAAAGGGTTAAAACAGTGAAGTTTAGCCATTCAAGCTTCTTTTAAAGGGTGAAGTTTAGCCATTCAATCTTCTTGAAAAGTGTGTTATTTAGCCATTCCATCTTTATTAAAAGGGTGAAATTTATCCAATTAATCTTTATTAAAAGGGCGAAGTTTATCTACTTAATCTTCATTGAAAGGGTAAAGTTTAGCCTTTCTATCTTCAATAAAAGGGTTAAGTTTAGCCATTCCATCTTCAATAAAAGGGTCAAGTTTAGCCATTCCATCTTTATGAAAAGGGTGAAGTTTATCCATTTAATGTCTATAAAAAGGGTGAAGATTAGTCATTCACTCTTCGGTAAAAGGGAGGTGTTTAGCCATCCAATCTTTATTGAAAAGGTGAAGTTTATCTGTTTAATATTCATTAAAACGGTGAAGTTTAGCCATATCATCTTAAAAAAAGGGTGATGTTTAGCCATTTAATCTTAATTAATAGGGTGAGGTTTAACCATTCCACCTCCATTAAAGGTGGAAGTTTAACCATTCACTCTTTATTGAGAGGCTGAAGTTTATTAATTCAATCTTCAGTAAAGTTGGAAAATTTCTCCATTCAATCTTAATTAAAAGAGTGAAGTTTAGTAATTCAACCTTATTTAAAGGTATAAGTCTAGCCATTAAATCTCCATTAGAAAGGTGAAGTTTCGTAATTCAACCTTCTTTTGAAGGGAGAAATTTAGCAGTTCAGTAGTATTAGTAGAACGTCCACGACAAAAAATGAAAAATTAAGACGAAAACGTCACGCTGTGTCTCTAAGGGTTCTCTTTCAGCTTCCTGTAAGAAGTTTTGCTATTTTTTCGCCTTATTACGGATTAAGATTTGCATTATATAATCTATACATTCATGTTCACAACGATTAATCACCTTGATGAAACATGAACTTGACGAGACTAAAGGGTGAACACTTTCCAAAATCAGAAAATTCAGCGCGGTTAATACAGCAAATCAAACTCAGGTATCTCAAGGGAATTAATTTTGCCGCTAAAATATTTAATTTTCATGTTAATTTTGATGATTCGATTCATAATCATCAGATAGGCTGAGGTAAATAGGTCAAGAAAACAGATTACAAAGAGATGAGGTGGGGGATTTCTCTATTCCAATTCAGCTGAAAATGGTTTACAGTAATTTCTTTTGTAAAGTTTCCTTAGCTATTACCTCTACAAGTAGGCTAACCGCTCTTGAAATAGTGCATAAGTAGCATATGACATATAGCCATGTATCTCTATTATAACAAAAGGTTCTTTGTGAAATTCATCACACAAGCGCCAGACAAATGTATCTCTGACTAATGTCCAACCAATGAAACACTCGGTTCCTCGGTGGTCAGATACAATAATCCAGTTGATAATTAAAAGCGCGCGATTGGAAGAAAATTATACACTTTGAATAAAAGATTTTAAAATCTGAGTACTGGTCCCCTAATGTTAGGAGAAATCAATTAACAAACGCATTGATATAGCAATAGAAATGAGTGAATTGAAACCGTATTTTAATAAAATTTTGCTACATTTTCGAAAAGAAGCAATAAAAAGCAGGATAATACCGTGGCAAAAGAATGTCTAGCAAAAAAAAAAAAAAAAAAAAAAAAAAAAAAAAAAAATATTGGTTCCTTCTAGCAGGCCTGGAAGACATGCACTAATGCATATTGGGTTCATGATGCACGAGCAATCTCAAATTTTATTGGGCGAAATATTGAGAGCATAAATAGCATTAATAATCTGAATGCCCATTTTCGATCCTTCAGAAGAAAAGGAGATGCAATTGCACATAATTTTGACGCTGTGAAAATATCTATCACAATAAAATGTTTCCCAAGGAGGAGCTGGAATTTGCATTATCAAATTGTAGTTTTGAAGGATTATTATTATTATTATTATTATTATTATTATTATTATTATTATTATTATTATTATTATTATTATTATTATTATTTATTTATTTACTTATTTATTTATACGTAAGATTATTATTATTGCCATTTTATTTACCTGCATTTCTAATACATATTTACCATATATGTTGCGTTAGGAATGTGTTGCCTAATGTTTATATTGATTATTTTCACTTATTGTAAAGCTTAAAACTTACGATATCATTTCATTGAAAAAATTTTTTTAGCTATGTTTAACGAAAGCGAGGAAGTTCAACAGCCTCAAGTAAAGATATTATAAATATCGATATGATGAGATATTTAGCCTCCCTTTGGCAAAGGCCTACCAAGAGAGTTTTACCATCATCTTTGGAACAAACATTTACTTCCAAATACATGTAAACAGACAATAATATTAACGATCGCTAAGCCAGAAAAGGTACCAGTAATCCAAAAGATTACAGACCAATTTCACTGACCAGTTGTGTTAGCAGATTACTAGAAAAACAGGTAAATTATTGACTGAATTAGCGTTTACGTAGTAATAACATATTATCAGCCTCGCAATATGGCTCACAAACATTGATTCTCCTTGGATTTTCTTCCACACTTGGAAAATTATATACGTAAAGGTTTGAACGAAAGAAAATCACAGTAGAGTTAGGCAGGCACTGAAGTTCAAAATTTAAGGAATTAACACTTAGTTCCAGGTATTACGACATTTAGCAAGCATTGTCATGTATCTAATGGATTTTGTCAATCTGAGAATTCGATTAAAGCTGGCGAATGAGCGTTGAATTATGAACGCGGATAAAGAGGGACATTTAAATAACTTAACAATACAGCAATGGAAGTCATGGATAGATCGTGTCACTCGTCATCATAACGCAATGGCTGTTTTGAATCAGTCATTATTACCAAAGCCTTTATAATATATATCCATCAAGTCTCTCTATCAGACGTACGTTTGGTTCACATATTCGATGCAAGATGACACTGGCACTAATTGATACGAGACACTTACAGGGGATTATACAAGAAAACTATTATTCTCTTATTCTTCCACAATGAAAATGTAAATAGTATACATATCACCATTAACGGAAGTACCATTTATAATATAAATGCATCATTCCCGGAGAAAGTTATGCAGGCATATTATGAATTTCCCAAGGAAATTAGCATAGACCATGAGAATATCATATCCCTAAATAGTTTTACGGAGAGGAGAACCATTGTTTAAATTTAATTTCGTATATGAGGATATGACAGAAGCTCTACCAGTAGAGAGGTCTGCCAGTATGCGAATCATTTTAAAATTTAGTACAGCAGTAACAACGCCCCATGTCATCATGTTACTATGAGTATTTTATCGATTGATGCGGACAGAATTATTTATGGTGATGTGAGAGCTTAGGACTGATAATTGCAAGAGAGCAGGATAGAGCTCTAAGAGGGAGGGTGGAAAAATTAGGGAAATACCTAGGCATATTTTATCATGATCATGTGAGACGTATAACCTTTGGGTCATACAGGGAAGAGGCTATCACCATCGCAAATACGTTGGAAACATCTTCAAATATTGATAGCATGGAAGACTGGGTGTGCTTTTATGTAGCTAAGTCACCCGAAAATTATATCATATTCTTTATAAATATGGTGTTAGCCCGGAGATATACAGTAAGCACTTCCTGAATTTCTTCAAGAGGAATAAATCCTTTGAATTATTCAAATTCATGACACTAATACAACCAGATTCATCGTAAAAGTGCGAGTTATAGGTTTATTCTTCATATTCGGTTAGTCATTATGGGGTATGGTATACGTTACAGAAAGTAAAGACCATGTTTTTCACCAGTACTTTAAGGCTGAATGATGGAATAGTAGCTAGTTATTATTTCACTCGCTTGGTGAGGAGACGCTGCTCTGAGTGGAAAGGGGGAGATAAAGAGAGCGATTACATATAAAGAATGCATCAGAATGAGGGATAACTATGAACGTTCCCGAGTCTAATTATTAAAAATAGTCATGATAGGGGATGTCCCACGTTTGCACAAGTTTATATATATCCATGACGGTGAGTTAATTCTATTTTCTTTTTTATTAATTTATTAATTAGGGACAGGAATTCTTCATGGGATTAATTTATTCCTTAGTGGAGGTGTCGTCATGAGTCTAATGAGTTATTTGTTTTATACCTTATCAGGCTTCCAACCGGACCATTTATCTCAGCAGTGGAGGATGAAAACTAAAAAATCTAAAGCATGGAGCACAGTGAGGATGGGATTCGAGAGAGCTATGATGACCTTCAAGAAGTTCACAAGAATGACATTAGAAGCATTTTTACAAATCCGATTAAAATTTGTATGATAGGAGAAATGAGATATACATGCATATAAAAAGATCAGTCTGGTTGTATAAGATAAATAAAATACTGCTTTTAAAATATTACTTTCACTATCCCATGTTATCGTATCAAGTATCATGGCTTATCATCATCACGAGACATTCCTACATCTGTTTATTCAGGTGTTATAGTATCAAATAAAGATAATAGGATAAGTAAATAAATTTACCAACACTCCTAACCATAATAATAATAATAATAATAATAATAATAATAATAATAATAATAATAATAATAATAATAATAACTATTTAAGTTTGAATGATGGACTCGTATTATTATTATTATTATTATTATTATTATTATTATTATTATTATTATTATTATTATTATTATTATTATTATTATTATTGTACTGGGTTGTTCAAGGATAGACATTAGTCGTAACTGTTGTTTATTGTTAACAAGAAGTTTCAACCTGAAATATATATTCCATGTAATACAAAACAATATAATGCCACCAGCTATACAAATCTTGAATTTCGCCGATTTAATCAATAACAATAATAATAATAATAATGAGTATTGTAATAAACAATAATTTCAAAATATAACAATAACTTTAATAATCCCCATAATAACTATTTAAGATTGAATGATAGACTCGTAGTTAGGTATTATTTCTCTCACTTGATGGGTTAGCTTAGGTTACGTTAGGTTAGGTTAGGCTTAAGATTAAATGGTTATGTTAGGTTAGGTTAGGTTAGGTTAGGTTAGGTGAGAGAGAGAGAGAGAGAGAGAGAGAGAGAGAGAGAGAGAGAGAGAGAGAGAGAGAGAGAGAGAGAGAGAGAGAGAGAGAGAGTGGGGTGGAAATACGTTAGGGGTAGCCAATGAGGTTAAGAGAGGGTTGGAGTTAGGTTAGAGACAGCCAATGAGGTTAAGGGAGATGCTGGAGTTAGGTTAGATATAGCCAATGAGGCTAAGGGAGGGGCTGGAGTTAGGTTAGGGGGGCACCCTTATGGATAGGTTTGAACTGGTCCTTATGGGTCGATTCTGGTTTGAGCTAGTCCTCATGAATCCAAAACGTGCTATTTACCCAACTTATATATATCTTTCACAGCACTAGTTACCAATAACAACCGTTAACGAGACAGCAAATGAGGACGAACGGCCAAATAGATCTGCATGAACGGAACTGCCTTTACGGACCTGTTAACCGGAGGAACTACCCATTCACTGTTTAATATATACTATCTTTAGAAATGTAAATTAGATGACAGACCTGAAATTTGCCAGACTTTGAGTAGGCTCATTCTATAGCTACTGTACAACGTAGGCTTACATATACGCTGAGCATACTCTGTAACATAACTGGTATGTTGTTATTTGTCCTTTAATTTTTTGTTACTGTAACGTAACTAATCTTGTTTATTTGCCGTTAATTGTTTGTTACTGTAACCTAACTAATGTTATTTGTTTGTTAATTGTGTTTCGAATAAGTTGGTTATTGGTAATGTCTGATTGAGCATTTGTTTCTGCTTGTAGGGTTGAAGGTTTTGTCTACATATACAATAAAATGAAAGAAGAAATGTTGTTGTGAGTTGCATCTTCCTTTGGATTGCTATATTTGGTAGCAGAGCCTTCACCACGGCAACCTTCAACCCAGTGGGTTACCAGCACGTTCCTAGGAATATTTACTACTGGACTGGAGTGCAATTGCAAGGTAAGACATTTGTTGGAGTTATGTACAGTGCCAGTGGGAATAAAGTGGGGCAAGGCAGTGTAAGTGATGAAAGTGACGTTTGTGACTATATTATGGGAACAGAGACAGGCGCAGGTGATGATGAAATGATGGAACGTGGTAGTGATCACGATTTGTTAGCAGAAATACGTGGTGTGGTTAGGGATAAGGATCTTGTCAATGAAGAAGTGAGTATCGTAGTGAGGAATGACGATAATGGAGGGGGTTGCAATAATTTAGATTTAGGAGCAGGTACTTTTGTTGATAAAAGTGGTGATAATGATGAAAAGCATGGGGAAAAGGATGTGGTAAAATTGTGGTCGGAAGTCGTAAATATTCAGAAAGTGGTGGATTTTAACCACTGCGAAAACGTGAATGCTTTTAGCAGAGTAAGGGAGTTAATAAATGCATTAAAAGAGAACCAGAAAAGTTTGGTGAATGAAATTAAGAAAACCAATTTAAGGGTTAAAAAGGCTGGAGATAGTATAGAAGATTTCACTGTGGAAAACCAGAAGCCACTTTTTAAAAGGGATGTTGCTAAGGAGCTGGGTTGTCTTTTAGCAAATAATAACAAAGAATGGGAAGATAGGTTGGATAGATTGAATCGTTGGTGGCAAAACAGATTCGCCTTGATAGAAGATGAGTTGGATAGGGTGTGTAGGAGAGGGACCTGTAATTACGCATGTAATAATGCTCGTTCAATAGTAAAAAAAACCTCCATAGCTCGAGAAAATGAGTGGGAGGAACAGTGGTAGGAAAGAAATCAAGAGATGGTTTGAACAGGAAAAATTATGTACCAATCAGCTTAACCTAGCAGGCACTGATGCCGTAGACTATGTTAAAGTTAGTTTGATAGAGCCTGCTAGCACAAGAATACGCCATGCTAAGCCGAAAACGTTGGAGGAAATGGACACTAAGCTACTAGAAGCGTATGCAGATAATAAAGATGATCTAGAGAGAAGGAAAGAACTGTGGTGTGCACAACAGGGAATACAAGAAGGTGTTTGGGAGTATTTAGACAGAATAATTGACTTGGAAGAAGAAGCCGAGGGCAAAGCAGTCTGCTCTAAAGAGAGGGAAATCAGGAAATGTATGATTTTTGAAAAAGGTTTGAGGGACAGGAAAATTGTCTGTGATCTAAAGGATAAGATTGAAAACGGAATCATAGACCAATTAGAAGATGCTGGTAGATTTGTGCAAGATAGAATGAAGGTTATGAAAGAATTTGGTAATGTTTCTGACATCCATTTGAATAGCAGGGGGAGAGATGATAAATTAATTAAGTGTTGGACCTGTGGGGATCAGGGTCATGTATCATACCAGTGCAAAAATGGAGGGTTTTCTAGAGACAATATAGTGCAGGATCAGGGGGAAGGACACCAGTATAAGGGAAGGCTAGGTAAAAACAGAACGCAAAATACACGTTTTGGAAAATCAGTTTACGGGTACTTGTTGGTCTTGCGGGGAAGATGGTCATCCATTTTATAAGTGTAATCTATACTCTAGTATGAACAGAGGGTTAAATAATGCAAGAGAAGACAAAGTTGTGAGGGAGATGTCATTGCAGGCCGGAGATAATGCCCAGGAAAACTTGTGAGGCCAGGCGTTAACTTGAACGTCCAACCAAGTGAATGTTTAAATAAGAGAAGAGACACTATGAAACGGACACTCAGCATAGAGGGAAAGAAAGCTGTGAGACTTATGGATTCTGGGGCAAACTGTAGTTTGTTGTTGGAAAATTGGTATTTGGGGAATCTAAAACCAAAAGGGGTGACATTGTATAATACTAGTGACTACATATGTGACCTGAGTGGTAATGAAATTAATATAATAGGTCATGTCGTTGTTGATGTGGAAGTAAGTGGAATGGAACAGAACAGCTGTGTTTTCTATGTCAAGAGAGCTGAGAAAGGAAGGAATGGTCTTGGCAAGAGCACTGACCAAGAGTGCGTTGTGGGCATGAATGTTTTGTCTTTGCTGTTCGAAAAATGGGGAGTCACCAAAAACGTTAACGTGATGGCATCAGACAAAGAGGGATTAAAAGCTGAATATGGTCCAGTTTTGGATTGCTGTATGAGACTAGTTGGTCAAACTATGCAGGTTTGGCAAAGGGAGGATTTAGGATATGCTAGTTGCTTAAGACAACAGAATAGAAATGTTCCGTCAGGTATCAGGAAACTAATTAAGGTATACATTGATAGCCTAAAGGAAGTGCCAAAGGAGTATGTAGTTTTAGAGAAAATAGCAGACGAGAGTAAAAATATGTTGCCTCCGGGTGTTCAGGTCTTGCCCGGTTTTTCTATATGCGAATGGGGTGTTGAATATGTATGTGTGGCTAATTGGTCTAAAGATAATGTTAGCATTGAAGCAGGCAGTATATTGGCCACGGTGCAACTTGGCATCAGGGAGTTTATGGAGGATGATGATAATGAGAATACTGAAAAACTATCAGAGACAGAACTTCAAAACCACAGACGGAAGTTGGGAGTCAATGTTGATGAAAGTAACTTAAGTAAATCGGATTTGTTAAGGCTTGATATGATACTCTACAAATATAAGGACTGTTTTGAGCTAAATGATTCGGACCTAGGTTTGATAAAGGGATGGGAACATTCCATTAGATTGTCCTGTGGGAAACCTATCAAATTACCGTATAGAAGAATAGCACCCACGTTAATCCCTGAGGCCAAACAGTTGCTTGATGACTTAAAGAAACGGGGTGTAATTGAAGAAAGTGCAAGTCCTTATGCAGAACCTATAGTCCTTGTGAGGAAGAAGGGGGGAGGCCTAAGGTTGTGCATTGATTATAGGAAATTCAATGAAAAAACTTTTAAGGATGCATTTCCTCTTCCTAGAGTAGCGGAGTGTCTGGATTCATTGGAAGGGGCCAAATACTTTTCAACTTTTGACCTTGCGCAGGGCTATCATCAAGTTTTGTTAAGGAAAGAAGATAGAGAGAAAACTGCATTTTCTGTACCATGGGGACACTTTCAGTATCGCAGGTGTCCAATGGGTCTGACAAACAGCCCAGCAACCTTTCAACGATGCATGGAGAATATTTTGGGGGATATGTTTTTTGAATTTCTAGTCATTTATTTGTATGATATGATATTATTTTCGAAGACCATTGACGACCACTTATTAAGATTGGAGGCATTGCTAGAGCGCATAAAGTCTTATGGGATGAAATTAAAGCCAAAGAAATGTCATTTGTTGCAGACATGTGTGAGTTACCTAGGATTTAGCATTAGTAATCAAGGAATAGGACCTGATCTAAGTAAGATTGAAGCAGTGAAGAACTGGAAGAGGCCAGAAACTATAAAGGAAGTGCGAGCTTTCCTGGGATTTGCAACATTTTATAGGAGATTTATTCAAAATTTTGCCATAATTGCCAAGCCACTCAATGAGTTATTGAAAGGAGAAAAGAAGAAATCCAGTCAAAGTATTAATGATAAATGGACAGAAGATGCGGAAATGGCCTTCCAGACATTGATAGAAAAATTGATAGCTGCCCCAGTACTGAAAGGGATAGAGTTTAGGAAAGCATGTACGTTAGAAATAGATGCTAGTTACGATGGACTTGGTGCTGTTTTGTCCCAATATAAGGAGGATAAGCTGCATCCTGTAGCTTATGCAAGTAGGTCACTGAAACCACACGAAAGAAACATGAAGAACTATAGTTCGAGGAAACTAGAATTGTGTGCTTTGAAGTGGGCTGTTACTGAAAAATTTAAAAATTATCTTATTGGCACAAAGTGCATAGTGTATACTGACAATGCCCCTTTGAGCAATCTCAGCACAGCAAAACTTGATCACACAGAACAAAAATGGGTAGCAGATTTGTCGGTTTGACATTGAACTTAAATTCAGACCAGGAAAACAAAATGTTAAAGCCGACATTCTCTCACGCAAGCCTAGAGAGATGGTGATGAATGAAGAAGAAGTATGGGTAGCTCCTCATGAGGACACAAATTTTGTTTGTGCCATAAGTAGACATCAGATTTTAGAGTGGGATGACGTTGTTAATAAACAGAAAGCTTGTCCAGTTTTAAAGATTGTAAGGAAATGGCTAGAAGGAGAAAATATTGAGTTAGAAAACATTGATTTTAAACCTGAATTAGTTACGTGGAAAAGCGATAAAGAAAGTCTTGTGATAAGAAATGATATTCTTTATAAGATTCATGTGGATCAATTAGATAACATAATTTATAGATTAGCCGTTCCTGTTCTTTTAAGAAGTATGTGTTTAGTCGAAACTCATGATAAACTAGGGCATCAGGGTATTGATAGAACTTATAAATTACTGAACTCTAGGGTTTATTGGCCCAACATGAGGGGATTTGTAACGGATTTCATTAGAAATTGTGATACTTGTTTAAGGGCAAAAGATGAAATTCCATATAGAAATACCATTCCTGTTCATGTGGAAACTTCTCAGCCCATGGAAATTGTGGCGATAGATTTTTGTTCCGTGGAAAGATCAACCTCTGGAAAGGAGCATATTTTAGTTTTAAGTGACCTGTTTAGCAAATACGTATGGGCATATCCAACGAAGGATCAGAAAGCGACAATAGTGGCTAAAATATTGGTCGAAGAGCTCTTTTATAAATATGGAATTCCTCAGCAGCTTCATACTGACCAGGGGAGAAATTTCGAAAGCGCTCTAATTAAGGAAATCTGTAAAAGGTTCAATGTAAAGAAATCACGCACTTCTCCATATCACTCTGAAGGAAATGGTCAAGTGGAAAGAATGAATAGAACTCTGTACGGTCTACTTAGAAGTTTGGAGGAGGAGAAGAGGAACAAATGGCCATTGTATTTGCAGAGTTTAGTATTTGCGTATAATATAACACCTCACTCTGTGACAGAGTTTTCTCCGTATTTCTTGTTATTCGGGAGGGAACCTTGTATTTCGATCGAGAGCTGGGGGTATCTGGAAGACATTTACAAATTTCAAGACGGAGACTGGTTACGTCAGCAATGCAAAATGCAAAAGAAGTTTGGGATTTGGTTAGAAGGAACACACAAAAGAACTGGGTATCAAAAGCAAAGCCTATGTTAGAAAAATCCAGAGAAAGTGATTTGGAGGTAGGACAAAAGTTTTATTACGAGAAAATAAAATAATTGGAAGAGCGAAACTAGGGGACAAATTCGGTAAAAGAAAGTGGGTAATTGAAGAAGTACTTAACAGGGACTGTGGTTTGTATAGAATTAGGCCTGAAAGAAATGATGCTAAGGTTATCCATCGAAGGAATATTAAACCGTTCGCTGGGATAGAAAGGAATGAGGGGGGAGAAAATATTGATGAATTAGATACGGAAAATAATGATAATTTCGAAACCGCTGATATGGATGACAGTAGCTTAGAAAGGCCTGATATGGAAGAAGTTTTAACCAGGTTCGGGTTTGATTTTAGCAACCATGGTAATAGTGAACCTACTGAAAGTGTTGATAAAGAGGTTGAACAAGAACAGGGAGTAACAATTAACGCACCAGTACTGAGAAGATCAGAGAGGATACGAAACAGGCAGCGATAAGAGTTGTAAATTTGTCTTTCTTTGTCTGAAACAGGTAATGGTAGCGTAGTGTGAGAGGATGGAAGTGTGTAGTGGGTGTACGATGAGGGCATCGTAAAACTGTAGGGGGGTTGTGTGTAGCACTGTATGTTCTCCGCCAAGTGTCTTTTATCTTTCACAGCACTAGTTACCAATAACAACCGTTAACGAGACAGCAAATGAGGACGAATGGCCAAATAGATCTGCATGAACGGAACTGCCTTCACGGACCTGTTAACCGGAGGAACTACCCATTCACTGTTTAATATATACTATCTTTAGAAATGTAAATTAGATGACAGACCTGAAATTTGCCGGACTTTGAGTAGGCTCATTCTATAGCTACTGTACAACGTAGGCTTACATATACGCTGAGCATACTCTGTAACATAACTGGTATGTTGTTATTTATCCTTTAATTGTTTGTTACTGTAACGCAACTAATCTTGTTTATTTGCCGTTAATTGCTTGTTACTGTAACCTAACTAATGTTATTTGTTTGTTAATTGTGTTTCAAATAAGTTGGTTATTGGTAATGTCTGATTGAGCATTTGTTTCTGCTTGTAGGGTTGAAGGTTTTGTCTACATATACAATAAAATGAAAGAAGAAATGTTGTTGTGAGTTGCATCTTCCTTTGGATTGCTATATATATATATATATATATATATTATAATACCCGGTAAATAATCTCTTAGCAGCACCCAAAAATCGAATTCAGCATCTCTCCAGAAAATCTGAATACTTAGATAAATATAGAAAACACATTGAATTTTTTCCATTTCTCCCCCTTCGCAAACTAGAAGCCGCGGGTTGGGACAATTTTTTTTTTTTGGGGGGGGAGGGGGTGTGTTTTGTTTCAGAGTTCACCTCTGGGGGTACCTCTTACAGATCATCTGGACCGATTAGCAGCAAAGTAAAGGGAATCACTTCTCCCTTAACACACTGAAGGATGTTGAGCTTTCTCTCTCTATCACTCATCCCTACTCCCGGTGGTTGGT
>NC_090732.1:87328905-87361405 GCF_036898095.1 Palaemon carinicauda | reverse complement strand
CCCATTTGCTTTCAGTAGCATAAATCAACAGTAATGGAAACGACATAAATAGGGAGAATAGACTGGAAGAGAGAGCAAATAAACTTTACTTAAATGACGAGTTGGAGTTATTCTTCATGGCCGAGGTTTTCAAGTGATCAGATGATGCTGGTAGAATAGCTCCGGGCTCGAAGGCATTAGAGAAAAAGATAGCTTCAAGATGGGACAGCAAATGTTTTTCCATGGAAAGATCAGGCAGAGCTAGGGACTTCTCATTACATGCAGGAAAGGCTGATTACTTCTCATCACAAGCAGGAGAGGCTAGCAGCTTCTCTTTGTCACTGGTAGGATATATTTTCGTCATGAGCACAACAATATTTTGGAGATAGGCGTTTGTCTTCTGAAGGTGATACTTCTGTCAGAACATTTTTGTCCGACCTCTGCTTTTCAGCTATGGTGTTTATCTCCCGACCCTTCCTTATCTCTCTTGGGTAACCTTATACTAGGTGGAGCTCATTACAACAGGCAATAATCATCATGTTGACCTTGTACACCCGTATTGTATAGTTGTTTGCCGATGCCATATTGACAGGTGGTGTAATCTTTCTCAAGATAAAGAATAATATGGCAATAGTGAAATATTTTTTTTCTGGCAAATACTTGTTAGACTTAATTGGTAAGTAACAGCATAGCATCAAGAGTAGACTATTTTTCTTCTAACATTCAAGGACTCAAGTATATCCTTCCCTTTATTTGAACCATTATAAACTGATCACTTCTTCAAGCAATATCTTGAGTTGCATTTTAGGGAATTGTGTGTAGGTCTAATGAACATGGAAGAAGATGCAAGCAAGATTGTAATTTCAACAGAAATAAAAGGAACGAGGGGTTGTTAATTAAGGTACTAGATTATACTGTCCTAAGAGAACCTAAACTAAAGTTTGTTTGTTAATCATGCAAGGGATACTCCAGAAGAAACAAGAAAGAGTTTTTATGTACTGCATAGCTATCAACTCGGCAACTAGAGATGCTCCAAAGGCCAAGAATAATAGCCTCAAGACAAAAGACCACACCACCAAGAAGAGCTCAGGTGCAAAGTCAATGGGTCGTTTTGTCACTGTAATTATAATATCAATCACATGTTATGTGCACGTGACTTGGATGAAAGCAAACCAAAATGTGGTGCTAATAGGTATATCAGTTTCAAAAGTGTGTCATACCTTTCCCTCATACATATCAACCCCATGTGTATGGAAGGTTCATTATTAGGATGAAGTTACTCTGATTATCCTAATCAACATGTTGAAGCTCGGCACATGTAAAGTCATCCCTTACGGGAAGTGGCAACTGTCTACTTACCAAGTACCCCTTTACAGCAACGAAATTTTAATACTTCAATCTAATTAATCTATTTTGATATATCTTTCAAGTTGGGAGAACTTTATAATAGATACTAGTGAAGTTCAGCCAACTTGAATCGACCATTATTTGTTTCAGTACATTGTTAGAACATACGGCACATACTGTGTCAAAATGCAATAATGGTGACAGGTCAACAATTTTGTCCCCACCTATATAAATACAACTTTGTATTTCTACTTTAGAGTTTTCTTTGTAAGGAAGAATTAGTAACCCTGTTAAAAGTTTATCATATTCATCTCAACAGGTTGTGGTGGCAATCAAATAAATCTTAACAATAGGTCCCATACCCCTGACAGTTCATTGCCTTTAATCTATGATCAGGAACAAGACGTCTGTTAAAAGCTGATAGTGGGATATTTGAAAAAAAAATATAGACAAAATTTAAGGTGCGAACTAATTATTGATCAGAAATATTCTATCCAAAATCATTCAGATGTATATTCAATAAGTAAACAAGGGGGGGTTTTATTCCTCCCATATATCCGCCTAATAGTTTAAGATGTTATTCATAAAGTTGGATGCTGGCTAGAATTCATGAAAATTACCCATTTTCTCACCTCTCACTTGCACAAAATACATCACACAAGGATTAGTAAGAATATCTTTATTCCTTAGCCTCATAAAAAAAATATATCCAGGCCCTTTCTCTTGAGATCCATACCAAGTAATTGTAATGTTAATAAGAATAAACATGCAATGCTTATGGGGTGCTTTAGGTTTTCATCCTGGTTTTGTTTCTATACAATCCTTGTCAGAGCAGCACCACAAAGCAATCGCACTAAAATCACAGCTGAGCACTTAAGCTGATCTGTAAAATATGGCAGATAACGTGTTTTCTTTATCAGGTTGTACGGAATTTGTGTAAAACCATTAAACTCACAAGGTTTAGAGCCTGCAATTCAAGATAAAATTAAAATGTTTGTGGTAGAATACCTACATGACTGACCAAGTAGGGGTAATATATTCTGGTAAGTGGTGTATAGGCATTGCAGAAATATAATTTGCACTCGGCTTGTACCAGGCTAGATCTCTAATACACGTTATCTATGATTGATATGTTATTAGAGAGCTATCCTGATACTACATCTATAGCCCTCCCCTAAGAGATAAGCTATCAAAATACACACCAGTTGAACCCTTATCTTTAATGGGAAGGTCATCCATGTACGGGATGTATTATTTTTCCTTTAGAAGAAAAAATATGCTTTTAAATAGGACATATAATTGCCGCTAACATTGGTTACATCATTTCTGCTCTATGGCTACTTTAATGTCGTTATACAATTGCTCCATACTCACTTCTAGCTTCAATGTAGATGATGTGGAAAGTGATCATTGCCCCCAAAGTTATTTATTCACCCCTTGCAAAATCTATTGAAGTGAGTATCTGTTGCTGTTCCTGTTTTGTTCAAGTCTTTCAGACATGACTGAACATGAAAACCTCTGATTTATCCAATTATTCTTAAATTCATTCATCAAGACAGATTTGATGACGTTTGTTAATGATTAGGGTAGTAACCAACCCAGGATTTCCCCTCTCTCGTCAAAAACTTTAATCTTCACTTCAAAATTAATCAACTTCCAGTCACCTAGACTAAGTTTAATAAAGAAGCACAAATTTATTCCCAAAGGAACTCATTCTGGAATTCAACAAGAAAATCTTGCATAAGCTAATGAAGCAAGAAAGTATCAATACCGATATCATTTAGGTATCAGCTCATGAGATGAAAATCGAGAAACAAACTTATTCTGAATGTCCTTCAAAACAAGAATCGTGCAGGAGTTGCAACTTCAGTTAAGATAGCAATAGTCAAACTTACGAGGTTTGAAGGGGATTCCTTGTCTCAGACAATATTTTGGGACCTGTTCATGAGTTTCCTCCAACACAGGAGTGGAACCAAACTTGAATAATAAATTTTCCGATTTGGTAAGCTAATTAGGTAACACTCAGCAGCTCCTTGCTGGTTTCAACCATACAGAGCAAGAGCATTCAGTAGGGTAAATATGCTACTTGATACCCATTGCAAATTACTTTTCCCTGGCTGCACAGCAGGTGCAACAGCATTTTGTTTCAGAATATCTTCACAACAACAAAGATTTGACTATCTTTGTTTTTTCATTTATTAGGACCTTAAACAAACATCAATGAATTAAAAGAGTTTGAGTAATTACTTGAAGGTCCTTTTAAAGGGATAAAGTCATACAGTTCTTAATTGATGTTAGGCATGTTTCTCCTGAGTAACTCTTTTGATAGTAACATAGATGTTAGGATCAAATTAATCACAAACCTACCTGAAGATCTTGCAGGTATTATTGAAGAACTTAGTGCCTGATGTATACCACTGGCAAAGAGACAATTCTTAAGATTCATCAATGCTTATGCCCCGACACTAGATGCTGATGAAACTATTAAGGTTGACTACTTCTGTGACCTTTACAAAGGGCTGCAAAATTTCGAGAAAACAGATATCTCTATGATCAAGTTGGGGAAAAAACGGGTGTACAGGAAGGTGCAATGTCATCATGGCACAGGAAATATGAAATATTCTCTCTGTTCACAGAACACAACCTTGGTATTGAATTACAATTTTCCACCTCAGGGACAAGCTCAAAAACATATGAATGCATCAAAGATCCCAAGTACTGGTACATGCTAGACTACATCATAACCAGGAAGAGCCACGATAATAAGGTGAACCTAGATCGGGTTAACCATGAGGTGGAGTGCTGGACCGATCATCAACAGGTTGAGATCTATTTTCAAATTCTAAATTCAACCTGAAATCCTTGAGCAGGCAACATCTAATGTATTTTAATTGTGCTACACTGAAAAGGCTGAAAACAAGAGATCCTCTTCATACTCAAAATTGCTGTTAGCCTCTTCTCTTTAACCAACATTCCTGAGGAAGACCCTGACATTGGTTGAACCAGCTTCTGCAGACTAATACAAGATGATAAAGAAGCTACAACTATCATCAATAGGTGCTATCATGCAGACTGGTGTGCTGAGAAGTCTGACACCATATACCAATATTCTGAAGAAAAACAAAAAGCACTAGATGCATATCTTGCTAAGCCCACTCACCCACACTAGCCAAAAGATGGAGGAACCCGAGATCGAAGGCCTACTGTCAAAAATGTATTCTATTGAACTTCTGGTGGGTATAAATGGCTAAGCAAATACAATCCTTTTCTGACCAAAAAAACATTCATGATTTTTATAATGCTATCAAATTTATTTATGGACCTAATAAAACTCACAATCAGTCCAGTCAGCAAACCAGATGATACAACTATCCTAAAACAACAAACTATTAACCACTGAGCTAAATATTTCCATGCTACAATGTATTGCTGACAAGTCTGTTTTTTATGCTTTGCCTAATTTATGACTTATCCAGTACCTCGAAAAGCTTTCACACTTAACAAGTTCTGAGCTCAATAAAAAAAAAAGCATTAATGAAGGTAAAATATTTGGTACTGAAGGCCCTATTGGAGAAATTTTTAAGCAAGATGCACAAGAACATTTGAGCCTAATGGAAGGGAGAGCAAATACAAAAATCCTGGTCAGACCCAATGTATATCATTTCTATAAGAATAAATGTAGTTTCCCTCTATCTATGTAGAAAATTATTAGTAGAGTTGTGCTCTTGCACATAGCTGAATGTATGTCCAAATTCATGTTATCAGAGAGACAGTATAAGTTTAGGGAAAGAAAGTGGGACCAGGTACATGATATTTACTTAGTTTACTTTGATGGCTGCTTTTCCGGTCCCATACAGCAGGAGAACCCCACTCTCTACAGGACCTCCACTGTCGTTTTACCTTGTTCGTTCAGAGTATTTAACGTTTCATATCACATATTGTTCATTTACTGTTAAATCGTCAATGTCAAAAGACTCATGAAATAAGAAAGTCTTCAGTTTCCTCTTGAAAGCCTTAATGTCTTCAATCATTCGAATGTTTCGTGGGAGCTTATTATATAGTCTTGGGGCTGCCTATTCAAAGGCTCTTTGAAGTAAATACAGAATACATGGCAAGATAAAAATGTACACTTATGCACAGTTTTTATTGACCTCACCAAGGCCTTTCGTATAGTAGCCTGTGAGTACCTATGGAAAATATTTGCAAAGTATGGCGCTTTTATCAAAATTTATCCGCGCACTTCATATCTTTCATTCCAATATGGAAGCAAACGTAATCTTTGACAGCTTGGGACCATCATCCTTCCCTTTGAAAATAATAGTAAAGAAGGGTGAAGTTCTGGGATATCTACTTTTCAATCTATTAATCTCCTCAATAATGACACAATCATAGCAAAATTGAGAGAGAAAATTAGTCTAAATAAAATACCAAATGGATGGTAGCCTGTTTAACATCTGATGGTTGTATAGTTGTACAAAAACACACCAGCACAAGATTTGATTGACCTGCAGTATGTTGATGATGCTGCCCGTTCTGGACAACACCACAGAGTTAAGGCACCACATTTTATACACCCTATCACCAATATATAAAGCACCTTGTTTACAAGAAAATTGTTAGTTATATTATAACAAATAAAATCAAATCACAATATGCCCATCATCTCTGAGGATTGTGCACAACAATAGGAGGTGCAATTTTTAAGTATCTCATTATTTTACTAAATACAGAGGTCAACTAACAAATACTCAATAAAAAAAAAAGGCATCACATGCTTTTGGCAGGCAGAGGACCAAGGTTTTTAAGAATGAACACTAAAAGCTAACTACTGCAATTCTTGTATACAACTCAATATTGGCACCATCTTGAGCAACTGTAAATTTGCTGTTGCCTCATACTTATTTATGGAAATGGGAGTGATGCAGGAGGATGTTTTGGGGCCAATCCTTTATAGTCTGTTAATTTCCCCAATGACGACTTTATTGCAGCAAAAACTGAGAGAAAGACTATGTCCAAATAGGATAATGAATAAATAGTAGCATATTCAACATCAGATGGTTCCATGCCTATTATTATTGCCTTTATTATTATTATCATTACTAGCTAAGCTACAACTCTAGTTTTAAAAACAGGATGTTATAAGGCCAAGGGCTCTAACAGAGAAAAATAGGTCCATCAGGGAAGGAAATAAGGAAATAAATGAGCTAAGAAAGAAGTAATGAACAAGTAGATCACATATTTTAAGAGAAATAAAAACATTAAAACATATCTTTTATAAATAACCTATAAAAAGACTTACTGTATGTCAGCCTAATCAGCATAAAAAAATCACTGCAAGATTAAACTTTTGAGGTGCCACGGATTCAACTACCTGATTAGGAAGTTCATTCCACAACTTGATCACAGCTGGAATAAAACTTTGAAAATATTGTGTAGTATTGAGCCTTGTGGTGAACAAGCCATAACTATTAGAACTAACAGCACACTTAGCATTACGAATAGGACGGTACTGTCCGGGAAGGTATGAATGCCAAAAGATTGTCAGAATTATAAAAAATGAAACTTATTCAACATGCATAACGAACTAACTGAACAACGGTGCCAGAAATCAATGTCTAGATCAAATAAGAAAAGGCATCTGCCTCTTTGTTAGTACAGTGGTAACGCTTTTGCCTAACATTCTCATAGCGTTAAATTGATCTTAGCCTAGGACTATGAGTTTAGGTTGATCACTTCGGAGGTTACTGCTGTACTTGGGCATGACAGTGGAAGGGGAAGGGCTTGCCTGACTGATATTCTGGTATGGGTCTCTTCATATGATACTGGAAGTGAAACCAGACACCTTTAACCTTTTAATTGATTGCTGACCTGCAATATGCTGATCATGATGCCATTTCAGTTCACATTTTATGCACCCTGTCTTCAATACATAAGGACCCTGCTTTACAAATAATACAAGAAAAACATTAGTCATAGTACAATAAGCAAAACCAAATTCTAACAAGCCTTCCTTTTCCCTGGATGATGGACAAATACACATGGCACCATTTTTTCATATATGTAAGGAGCATCATTTCACCTACTACTGACACCAATACGCATGTGATCGATAAGAAAAACAAGGCTTCGGGTGTCATTTGGCAGGCTGAGAACCAGGGTTTTCAAACAAAATACATAAGATTACCAGACTTCGTATCATCACCATCTCAATCTACTGGATCTTTTTCACAGTTCCTGTTTGCATACAATTATAGGCTACACACTGAAAGGTCAGATTTCACACAAATGAAATCAAGAATGAACAGAATGCAAATGCATAAAACCAATGCAAAATAAATACCAATGACATTGGTTTAGTTACGTAATATGGATTCCTGAAGAAGTGCCCCTACAGTAAATTTCTTATCGACAAACGATAAAGCAAACATCCCTAAGAAGACATACCAAGACCAAGCAAAGTCAACCTTTAAGAAATTCAACATTCCACCGACTGACCTGTAAACCCTTGCTAGAGATCCTATGGCCGGAAAATAGAGTTAAAAATGAGATCACTGCCCTAGATCATGGTCACTCGGTGCAACTCACCGGGGGCTGATTTATGACAGGCCATTAGGAAAACGTGTCCTGGAAACCCCCCCCCCCCACCTTTTTTTTTTTTAGCCTCCAACTTCAACACAGATGTTAAAGCCAAGAGTTATTGTAAATTCAAAACTGCAACAAGCAAATTAGGTTTAAACACGTATTCTATTATTGGAAAAAGAATGCTTCCCTAGGCTCCCTTTCTTCTCAATGATACAACTGTTGTCTTGCAACGACCACCCCAACCACTATAATCGTTGATGTTCCGAGAAACATTGATTCCTTAATTTGCAGTCTGCTTTCCTATTCAATACTCAATTATTGTTTTGCTTGTCTGAAAATCCATTGCACTTCTACATAGTGCATTTATGTTTTTTTCCATCATATCATTAACAAAGCTTAGTAGAGAGATGTTGAATATTACTCATATTTGCAACTTATTGAAATTGGAAAGTAACACGCGTGAATTGAACGTAACAATGAAGTTCATTTACATATATTAGGCAACCTTGTATTTCTTACCCTAGAAGTCTATCAATAATTAATTAACAGTATCATTATGAGTAACCTTAGCTTAGGTTAGGGAATACAAGGACATGATGGACTTTTTACATACGGCAAATTCGACATAATTTCTATGTTATGCATGAGGTTAAGCTTATACTTAGGAAATAGTGAAAGACCATGATACACAGGCTATGCAATTACACAAGACTAGAGAACAATGGTTTGATTTTGGAATATCCCCCTATTAGAGCTGCTTACCATAACTTAAGAGTCTCTTCTACCCTCATCAGGAGTAAAGTAGCCAATGAACAAATACAGTGTAGTAGTAAACCCCTTAAGCGAAGAAGAGTTGTTAGGTAATCTCAGTGTTGTCAGGTGTATAAGGACAGAGGAGAATGTGGAGAGAATAGGTGAATAGGGGAATCCTTTGGACATATTTGTACCATGTTTTGCTCACCCACTCAATTTGGTGGGACAGTACGCTGTTGGATTCTATAGGTCAGCTGTGGCTTTTTACCTCCGCCAGTGAGGTAGGGAGGAGGTTATGTTTCTGCCGTTATTTGTCTGTTTGTCTATTTGTTTCTTGTGAAAACCTTCCTGACTACAATTTTATTCATAGTGAAACTTTCAGAGACTAATTGTTATGTTGAGGCATGGAAGTGATTTAATTTTGAAAGTCCTATATCAAAGGTTAAGGTCAATTTCAAGCATAAAACGACCGAATTAACCCTAACCTTAACCCCAAATTCATATATGGTTGACACCCCAACTTCAAATACGCCTACGGTCTAAAATGATTCTGGAAAAGGCAAGCTGGTTTCGAGAAATAAGTTGTTGTGGCGAAGGTCTTCAATCTGAGAGTGCTTTTCTATATTTCTTTTTTTTTTCTTTTTTTTCTTTTTTTGGCATTGTTTTGAAAAATTATGTCTTCTTTCTTTATTAACACAAAACTTATCCCCAAATTGAAGGATGGTTTAATAAACAAAGGGATTGCAAGTACCACAAAATTTGATTTAGTACAGGGTGGAATTTAAAGTGATAATGTTGAAGACGACGATACGATACGGAGTGTAGGCTATTATTATTATTATTATTATTATTATTATTATTATTATTATTAATTACTGACCTACAACCCTAGTTGGAAAAGCAGAATGCTATAAGCTCAGGGACTCCAATAGGGGAAATAGCCCAGTGAGGAAAGGAAACAAGGAAAAAATAAATATTTTAAATAGTATTAAAATAAATATCTCCTATATAAACTATAAAAACTTTAACAAAACAAGAGGAAGAGAAATTAGAGAGAACAGTGTGTCCAATTGTACCCTCAAGCAAGAGAACTCTAACCCAAAACAGTGGAAGACCATGGTACAGAGGCTATGGCACTATCCAAGACCAGAGAACAATGGTTTGATTTTGAAGTGTCCTTCTCCTAGAAGAGCTGCTTACCATAGCTAAAGAGTCTCTTCTACCCTTACCAAGAGGAAAGTAGCCACTGAACAATTGCAGTGCAGAAGTTAACCCCTTAGTGAAGAAGAATTGTTTGGTATCTCAGTGTTGTCAGGTGTATGACGACAGAGGAGAATCTGTAAAAAAATATGCCAGACTATTCGGTGTATATGTAGACAAAGGGAAAAAGAACCGTAAATGAGAGAGAAGGATCCAAGGTAATACTGTCTGGCCAGTCAAAGGACCCCATAACTCTCTAGCGGTAGTATCTCAACGGGTGGCTGGTGCCCTGAACAACTTACTACCTACAATGTATGATACAATGTGTAAGCTTGAAACAGGGTTTTATGTTTGCTCCTGGAACATAGTGCTTGAGCGATTCAGTCAGACTAACAAATCTTTACAGTCAGAAGCGACTGATCTCAGCACTGCTATCATCCTCATGAAATCTCTTTTATTGTTTGTGGATTGAATGGCGGATAGATTTGATTTTTTTTTTTTTTTTTTTTAAGTGGTAGAACAGTCTGTCACGATTATATCCATGAGAGAAAAATTGAAAGCAGAAAGCTTAATGCGCATTTGAATCCCATGGATTATGGAAGAACTCCTGAGGTTATCTCCAGTCCAAGAGAGAATTTCCATGTGAATGGATTTGACTGCATTTTTGCTTTACTGATCACTGAACTTTAAGAACGTATATCATCATTTAGTGAAGTTGATGAGAGGCTTGGTATCCTACATTGCATAACTTAAATGTCTCAAGAGAGCATCAAAGAATTTTGTACAAAGCTTCGTCAACTGTACTCAAATGATTCAAGTACAGAGCTTTCTGATAAAATGGTTCACTTTACTGTTATGATTCCGGAATGTCTCGTTGGAACCAAGGTTACTGAGACTGTCATGTATCTTTTATTATTATTATTATTATTATTATTATTATTATTATTATTATTATTATTATTATTATTAGATATTAAGTATTAAATATTAATTATTAATCACTTAATATTTATCAATTATTAACTATTAATTATTAATTATTATTTAATTTTTATTAATTATTATTACTATTATTTTATTATTATTATTATTATTATTATTATTATTATTATTATTATTATAAGCTAGGCAATAACCCCAGTTGAAAAAGCAAGATGCTATAAGCCCAAGGGTTCCGACAGGGAAAAAATAGCCAAGTGAGGAAAGGAAACAAAGAAATGAATAAACTACAAGAGAAAACTGAAAAATCAACAGGGAAAAATAGCCCAGTGAAGAAAGGAAACAAAGAAATTAATAAACTACAAGAAAAAACTAAACAATCAAAATAAAATATTTTAAGAACAGCAACAACATTATATTAGATCCTTCCCATATAACCTATAAAAACTATAAAGAAAAAAAAATAAGAGGGAGATAAATAAGACAGAACAGCATGCCCGAGTGTATCCACAATCATTAAGCCCGTTTGAATTTTTGTGACCTACTTACACTGAAAATATTTACAGCCGTAAGTCTGTTTGAGTTTTTGTGTCCTTCGTTAACACTTGAAATAACCTAAAGGGACACTCGCACAATTGGTGACCACCTAATTGTGCGAGGTGGCCATGAAGCGAGGTGAATGCAACTGATTTTATTTCAACACATAACGAGTTTATATACAAGAATTTCAAAGTAAGAAGGACACAACATTCAAACAGACTTATGGCTGTAAATGTGAGCTTAACTAGGATCTATTATCAGTGAGGGGGAAAGCGAAATATGAAATGAGTAAAAACCGTTACAGTGCACGAGCGTGTGTGAAACACATGCAGTACAGTCTTTAGAGAAAAATTCGATTGTATGGTCTCCAAACATGGTACAGTCATGTAACAAAGTATTTTCAAATAAAACAACTAAAAGGTCTCGCATTTGCACCCCCGCCAGCTGAGGTTCTACATGCAGAGGCTAATGAAGATTTAAGTGAATTCTTAATTAACTTCGAAACTACATGGCTAGGGATGACGCAGAAAGACAGACGAAGAAGACCACCTTTTGATCTATCTGTAGATATGTGGTCACTCTACAATAGAATGCAAGACACAATGCTTTTAATAAACTTGTTTCGGTGAAACATCGTACTATTCCCAAAGAAACGAGCGACAAAGGACATTTTATTTGCATACAAAGCATGGGAATGAATATTTTTAGATATAACAATAATTATGTTCGAATAAATGGGCGTTTGAAAATATTTGCGCACAATTACAACATAGACGAAGGCTTAAATTTCATGAAAACAATTGCACGTAATTTATAAAATTACTTGAATTGTTTTTACCCACTCTTTAATTAGAATATCAATGTTCAGATTTCTTCTTGTTTTAGGTTCAATTTGTTTTTTTTTTAACATTTTCTTTGTATTATCATAATGAAAGAAAGATATGAAGGACAATTTCGTTTCCATTTGTTATTTTTTTATAACTATTAGATTTTTTTTTTAACTTTTTTCTACACATCATTTAAAATTATCGACCAATTTTCGTTATAGTAATTATCAGTTTGACCATTTGTTTTTTTGTCTAATTGTTTTCGACGAGTTGGCTTTCGACCAGTTGTCTTTCAGAAAACGGTCTGCATATGGACAGAGGAAATTTTGAAATGTTTCTATTATTGATATTACAGAGTAACTTTGCTTTGTTTTGAATAGTAATTATGCAAAAAGAATTGCTAACAACTTTTCAAGATTTTACTGGAATAAATAAGGACCATTGAAATAATAATTGTTGTTGGGGATATAAGAGCCTGCTAATACATCCCATTTGATGTATGTAAAAAAAAAAAAAGAACAAATAGAGCAACTATTATGTAAAACTATGTTATAGTGACTAGGTCACAATAAGAGTAGTGACATTTTGTATGATATTATGTCACACGAGTGTACATAGTAACGATATTTCTCTTTTTTTAATAAATTATCCTTTGTATCTTCGCTCTCCCCTCGCACTGACAACAACTTGTTTTAACCTGTCTGCATATTTCATTGTTAACTGTTAACAGAACTGGTTGCCGGTTTGACATGAAATAGCATGTCTGTATTTTGTGACCTTCTTACCAGGACCTAGTGTGTATATATACTTGATGTGTCGTAATAAAGTTACTCAGTTGCTTTCATCTCGCCTCTGAGTCACAACCTACTCTTGGCCCGTCACATTGGTAACTCCTTAAGTCGACTCGCTCCTCCTGCCTTCACCACTCTCACTGTTACTATGCCAGACTCCACGGAAGTTGGTGCCACACCATTCAAACTTTCGTTGTTTGCCAGCAGAGAGGCGTTTGCTTGGTTTCAGTGCGCAGAAGTCCAATTCCGCATCAAGGGCGTGACTCGCTCAACCACCAAAGCAGATTATGTTCTTGCGGCGATACCAGAGGACACCTTCCCGGAAATCTCCGACTGGCTTTGAGAACAAGTAGCCACCCCAATAGCGTATGATGCACTCAAAACATACCTTCTGCAGTAGTACTCACCGTCACCAGCTGCCGTATAGGGGGACCAAAGGGCTTCGCTCGCCCTCAGGGAAATAACAAGTATAGCTCACCTTCAACCTGCTGCAGACGGCTCTCATCGTGAGGTGAACCTACTCCGTGCCCTTTGGGTACGCTGTTTACCCGAACCTGTACCTGATGTCGATAGTTTACCCATAAAGAACTTGATGACAAAAGCTGACGCCCTTATGGACAGCCACTTCATAACCTTCAAGACCTCCATCAACGGCTCCACTCCTGACGAAGAGGATACCTATTCAATGTCAACCGAAGCTGAGGTGAATGCCGTAAGACCCACAAGCATACCCCGAGACGTGCCAGAGCGGCGACAAAGCCACCCATCACCCACCACTCACTTGCACCCCAACCAACGACTCTTACACCCACTTACTGATGCACATCAGCCGCAGTTTTGCTACTACCACTCCAGATTCAGGGCTGCGCGAAGAAATGTGCCAAGGATTGTCCGTGGCCAAAAAACGTGTAAGTAGGCCAACGCTCGTGGCAGTGGCCTCCCATGTTTCTAATCTTCTCTTTTCACATGATGCAGGAACGGGCATGCGATTTTTGGTAGACATGGGTGCGTGTCGTTCTTTTTTGCCAAAGGAACTCTTCAGGACATGATGTGGTCTGTCTAAGTCTGCCGACATCCGCCTGATAGCTGCCAACGGATCTGCGATACCCACCTACGGTTACGAGAACCTCACATTATCGTTTGGAAACGGAAAATTTAATTGGAAGTTTCTCGTTGCTGATGTCACATTGCCAATCCTCAGTGCGGATTTCCTCTTTCATTTCCACCTTTTGGACAATGTCGCCCACCGATGATTGGTCAACACAGACTCGTGCTTGTCGACACCTCTTTAACCTGCCCCCTCCTACCTCGCTCTCCACATCAGCGCACCCACGGATGCCTACGTCTACCTCCTCACGTCATACCCGGAGGTTTTCCGTCAAGAACTTCGCCAAACACCCAAGGCTCCTGCCAAACACGGTATTTATCACCATATCAAGAAGATGGGACCCCCAGTCTTCGCCAAATTAAGATATCTGGCGCCAGTTGATCGGCTGCCGCCAAACAGACGCTCACCGAAATGGAAGAAATGGGCCTTTGCCAAAAGGCCTTCAGCCCATGGTCGTCTCCCTTACACATCGTCCTGATGACAGACGGCTCCTTCTATCCGTGTGGGGATTACAGGCACCTGAACATACAAACAGAACCGGATCACAATCCCCTCCCAAACATCACTGACATGACCGCCTACCTGCACAAAGCGAAGGTTTTCTCCACGCTCAACCTCCTGAAGGGGTATTATCAGGTGCCTATGAATCCAGAAGATATCCCCAAGACTGCCATTACCACTACCAGCAGTGCATACACCTTCAATTACTCCTGTTTTGACCTTCGTAATGCTGGGGCCACTTTTCAACATCTCATGGTTGGCATCTTAGCGGACCTCCCCTTCTGTGTATGTTATGTGGACAACATACTTGCTCTCTCTTCCTCAAAAGAGGAACACCTCCATCTCCTACGCATCGTGCTCGACCGCCTGCAACAAAACGGCCTTGCTTGTAGTCCGGTACGACAAGTGTACCTTTGGGAAAATTAATCCTGTGGCCGATGCCCTGTCAAGAAACACGTTGGCCGCCATTCAACTGGGATTGGATTACAACGCCTTGGCTGAAGCCCAACAACAGATCCAGAGTATCAAGCATGTAGGATATCCTGCACATCCCTCCATTGGGAAGACGTCCCCCTCGACGACTCCAACCTCATGCTCCTCTGTGACGTCAGTACTGGTAGACCGCGACCATGGATTCCTGCTCCCATGCGCCAACAGGTGATTGATTGAATTCACGGCCTTTCACATCCTTCGCGCCGTTCTACTGCACAGCTGCTGAAGACGAATTTCATTTGGCACGGCGTTACTAAGAATGCTAAAGATTGGGTCCGCGCCTGTGCTTCTTGCCAAATTTGCAAAGTACATCGACACACAGATTCAGAGGTGGGCACCTTTCCTCAACCTCAGTGTCGTTTCGCCCACATTCACGTCGACGTTGTAGGCCTCCTACTCAAATCACAGGGACAACATTACCTGTTTACCGTCATCGACCGCTCCACTCGTTGGCCTGAAGCCATTCCCATGGAAACTGTAACGTCCGCCTCGTGTACATTTGCCTTACTCTCAGGATGGATAGCAAGATTTGGTATCCCTGAGCATATTACTTCTGAAAGGGGTACCACTTTCACCTCTCAATTGTGGACACCATTAGCGAATCTCCTAGCCATCACCCTAAATCAGACAACTGCCTACAACCCCGCTGCCGATGGAATGGTTGATCGTTTTTATCGCACGCTCAAAGCAGCTTTGATGTCCCGCTGCATGGACTCCAACTGGTTTACTCAGCTTCCCTGGGTCCTCCTGCTACTAAGGACCACTCCTAAAGATGCCCTGGACGTCTCGGCCACTGAAATGGTGTATGGCGACAGTTGGTCGTTCCTGCAGATTTTTTCCTTCTGCAACCTCCTCCGATGATTTCCAGCGCATACGTCACGTTGTGGGAAAATTTACTCCATGCCGCCAGACTTACAAGCCCCCAGCGAAGCATCACATACCAACACACTTGCACTCTGCAATGCACGTCTTCCTATGCAATGACACTATCAAGCCACCGCTAACGCCCCCTTACAAGGGCCCTTTCCTTGTGATCCGACGCAATCCGAAACCATTCCAACTAAATATTCGTGGCAAAGAAGACTGGGTCTCCATTGATTGTCTGAAACCTGCTTATCTCCTGCCAGATGACCCGCCTACAGTTTGCCTCTCTAGATCAGGACACCCTATTTAACATGTACAGTATGTCATTTTTAGGGGGGGGGGGGGAGCCACGTACCAGCCGTGTGTCACACGAGCGTATATAGTAACGATATTTCTCTTTTTTGTATATATTATCCTTTGTATCTTCACTCTCCCCTCGCACAGACAGCAACTTGTTTCTACCTGTCTGCATATTTCATTGTTAGCAGTTAACAGAACTGGTTGCTGGTTTGACAAGAAATAGCATGTCTCTATTTTGTTACCTTCTTACCAGGACCTAGTGTGTATATATACTTGATGTGTCGTAATAAAGTTACTCAGTTGCTTTCATCTCGCCTCTGAGTTACAAACTACTCATGGTCCATCACAATATATACAGAGAATCTGATTGTATCACTTGGTGTAATATTTTCGTTTTAAAGGTAACTATTCTTTTTTAAAATGACAATAAAGTCATTGTAATCTTTTTGATTTCCATATTTTGAAAAGATCACCCTACGAAAACATACTTTACAATATCATATTAGGATACGTAATGCATTAAGTATGTTATTTTCTGAAAAGTTACGTTTGTTAAATAATTGTATAGAAATCTTCTAATTTATTGTAAAATGAATAATTGATCAATTCCCTGTACATTGGTATATATATATATATATATATATATATATATATATATATATATATATATATATATATATATATATATATATATATATATATATATATATATATATATATATATTTGGATTTTTTACCTTTTCTTGAAGTTGCTGTAACTTTTTATGACGTCTGCCTAATTAATTGTGTTATAGTATATTATCAGCTTTTGATTTGTATAATCTCTACTTTAAAGTTTTGCAATAGTATAATTGATTTTTTGAACATTTGGTAAATAGAATTTTTATTCTGTAGAACATTTTCTCTTGTAAAATGTATTTTATTGATTCCATTTAAAGAATTGATTTTTGTTACAATTTCTATTGCCTGGAGTTTCTTGAATTATGTTGGTGGGTGTAACAGCATGTTGCTTCCCTCTGGTTGATGTATATCAATGAAAGTTTTGAATTTGAATTTAACCATCTAGATAAACCTCATAACTTTTTCTTGGACTTTTGGATAATTGTAATTAAGACCCCGATGTCATAATAGCTCACTTGCAAGATAAGAAAAATTTTAAATACTGTAGACTTGACTCATATTTTTTTGACATTTATTTGTATAAAAATCATGTTGAAATATTTCTTTTCATATTTAGTAATCCAATTATATCGAACAAATTATAGAGCAATTTTATCAATAGTATTTTCTTGAAATTACTGTATCTTATTACTAAATTACCTAAATATACTAATGCAGACAAAAGTCACCTACAAGCAGAGACTCTTATGCACTGCTTTATGTTGCTCAAAAGTTTTAATTTTGTTTTCATGAAATAAAGGACAAAATAAAAATCATAAAGGCAATTTCATACCAAATTTCAAGATAGGTGTCTTTATCAGATAAATATTCTAATGATGGCTAAACAATTGATGTTGATATTTTTCTCATAATCACGAATACAAAAAAAAAAAATGGTTAAAAACATGTAGCTTTTGCAATCAAGAGTAGACATTATCAATGTAGGTTAATTGTTGTGCTTCAAGAACAAACTTCGAATGCTGTTGAATAATTCACAGTACATTTTTATAACTCTTCCAGCAAAAGGTAACTTCTTTCTATGGAAGGATCCTTATTCTCAGCATCACATTAACCATCATTGATAAATATATTCTTAATTCTATACAGAATTCTCTATGAATAAATCCACATGATCTGATTGCCTCTGATGACATACTGGAATGTTTAGAATTCACTGGATAACTTTATAATTTTGAGATTACCATAGTACCTTGGGTTTTAAGTAACTTTGATTATGAACAAACTGGGATGGGAGCATAAACAAATTAAATTGGGTTATGAGTATTCCAGTGGTCTGTATTTCCATTACCATTTTTTGTGGACAAGCACCAACTAGAGTATCACGAAATCTAGCAAACTGTTCCACATAGAAAAGGGAAAAGCAATCGTCTCAAGATTGGTTCCTTGTTAAAACTGAACTTGACGGATAAAATTAAGACGACTAAAGTGTCCATCAAGCAAGGTGATCCAGTTAAAGTGATCGTGCACATTTTTAAAGAGAGATAACTCCTGATAGTTTTACGAGAACTGCTCATGGAGGGAGATTATCCTTCCAACCAGTAACCTCCTCTTCCTCCTCTTTCGTCTCTCTTACACCAAGCACAACTCTCACCAAAGGTAAAAGTGCGAGTCGATTTATAGATTAATTCGATACTTCATCGTGAATTAGCTTGGTTATTCATTTCTGGTGTTATGGCTTATAAAATATTCAATAGCTACCATTAAATAATCTTTGAAAATGAGTTTGTCTGTGTGTTTCAGGACTTGTCAAACACATCAAGTGACTTACTTTACTTTTATTTTTTATGTAAAAATTACATTAGAATACGAGCATTTCATGTTGTGATCAAGCTCCCAGAACGAATTAAACTAGAAAACGGAAATACTACTGTACTTTGGATAAGAGTCATTACATGCCTGGCCATCCCATTCAATACCTTTTTTTTTTCTCTTATGTGGGTCATCTTATGAAGTAGCCTAGAGGGAAACCTAGTATATTACCACTTTGGAATATGTCGATTTCGGTACATGTGGTGTTTTAACAAGAAATAAAAGTGTCTTGTTAGAGCTTATAAGGGTCGCGATCTGTCCCATGTACTAGGGACTTACCTCGTTGATACTTAGACCAAGAGTCGCTCCTCAATTGGCCTGTTAATCTCTCTAAGGGCGCAACCCTCTATGTGATTTTAAGGTAAATCTTCAGTAGATTTGTAAATTAGGGGACTAGGCATGTTTGCAAAATAGCCAAACAGAAAGGAAAATTGTTAGGGTAACCACACTATAGATATAAATAAAAATAGATAATAATAAAGTATGAGCGTCGCTGATATTGCAGAGGCATACAGAAAACTTCAGTTTTGGCGATTGTGGAAAATGACACTAAATCAAGTAATTTTACCAAGGGGGTTAAATATATACCAAATCGAAGATCACAGACATGAGAGCAGATTGATGATCCGGATAAACAAAAAACAGTTAGTAAGCGATAGCGTATATAGGCTATAATATGAAAGAACGCAAAAATATGCTTACTATTCTTTTAACAGACATGGAAGGAAGATATTTGTGGAGGGTTTAAAACTAGACATGGGTGGTTTGATAACTTTAATTAGAGAACAGGCAAATATTTCCGTAACAGTATTATTTGGAAAGACAAAACAATGTTGCACTTCAAACTCATCCTTTGGGAATGCAAAATTCCACTTGAATGGACAGGTTTTTTTGTAAAGCTGAAATCTGTTAAGCCTCCACTAAATCTAAGTCAAGAAAAGACATGAAAGAGAAATAAAAAATACACAGAATTTCAAATTCCTAAAGTCTTATTGGAAGGGGACTTTCCTTTCAAACAATGACATCACTACCACTTCCTTATAACCATCTTTCCAGGTTATCAACATGTTTTACGAAAGTAAAGTGGTGTTAAATTCTAATTTATATTATCTAATTTCATTCTTATTTATAGTTTTCATATACTTTAGTAAGTAGTGTTCGTTATTTCATTCTAATCCACTATTGCATAAGAGGTCATGTAAATTATGAATATTTCCTTTTATATTTTATGGAAAAAAATTGTTTGATGTTCATCGCTTTTGGTAAAAGACCTGTCGAGGTAACACTTTATTTTCAAGTCTTTTAGAATAAAATATATGAATAACTGCCATCACGTGTAGATTTGATTAATTTAAATAATTTTGTCTACTAGAAACTACGCCTAAAGACGGGTTTTTGAAACGTATTTCTCTCTCTCTCTCTCTCTCTCTCTCTCTCTCTCTCTCTCTCTCTCTCTCTCTCTCTCTCTCTCTCTCTCTCTCCTTCCGTTTGAAATTTAAAAGCTCATACATATTCTTAGATACAGTAGCTAAAAGCTTCATCAATTCATTTCTAATTCATCCTTTTGTCTCCATATTTTCGCTGCTGAAGTTTCTAAATGAAATACAATAATAAAGATTCGCCAATATTCTTTAATGCCTTATCATACTTATTTTTATTCCTCTGTGTTTTGCCTGTTCAATTATTCTATTTTTCCCACTTTCACACTCGACATCTATTATACTCACCTAATTTTCGAACTAAACCTCTCTTGCTATCACCATACATAGCCAGAGAATACTTCTCATACTCAGGAAAAAAAAAAATACATCCCTACTACTATCTTCATTGTATTTTTCAGAGAGGTACTTCTTTTATACACAGTTCAAGTTTACTCTTACTATCATAAACAATACTAAAATCATTATTTTTTCCTTCTTCCTAATAATAATACAAAGAATCTATCTCTACACCTAGATTCTTGGCCTTAATCATATTTTTACCCTTCTGCTTTCTTACCATTTTCACCCATTCATTATCATCCTACCTCTTCTTCGTGATCTTTTCTTTTCTTACTTCACATCACTCTTACCTTTTTTCATCCTTCCTCTAACCTTTATTTTCTTCCGCAATAATCTTAATACCTTTACCTTCGGCTGTAATATTACTAACTTTTCATTCCGCATTGTCACGTTCCTCAAGTTTTTATTTATTTTTTTTTCTTCCACCTCCAACCCATTCATTACCAAATCTTTCAACTGCATATTCGCCCATGAATTTTTTCATCATCTTCGCTACTTGCTTCATTATAACACCTATTCTTTGGTCCATTCACTCTTCATTTATTTTATCATTACCTTTGCACCTACTTCCACTCTTTCTGCAATTCCAATATATATATATATATATATATATATATATATATATATATATATATATATATATATATATATATATATATATATATATATATATATATATATATATATATATATATATATATATATCAGCGTGGTACTGTTATAAACACACATTAGGTTTCTAGTCAAATGTCTCTTCAATGTGGTGTAATGTTAGACTTGGTAGGTTACTTCTTCTTCTGAATAAGTCTAAGTAAGTTAACTTTAAAACAGTTTATTTCTTTAAAAACAGTTATTAACATCTCCATCACAGGAGTATAGATGGTTTGGTCGGATGACCGTTCCGTATGACATCTTGACCAGAAAGTGACTAAAATATCCATATTGATGTGAAAGTCTAATTAGTTATCTCAGCACTTAATGATTTATTGTAAACACAACATTAATACTGGAAGGTACTTACATCCGTTCAAGAGACAACTCTTTCTCACGGCTTGGTTGTGTTTACTCTTCATGAAAAATGTTACGTTGCATTTGAATAGCAGTGTCTTGAGTTTCGCATCCTGGTTAGGACTGACTATGGCATTTCTCACACTCGCTCCTAACTTCCATATTGACCTCTTAGGTCATGGATTTAAATATGTAACTTTACATACATCACATTAGCTCGGTCAGCTACTTTCAATTAATTGAATTTTAATGACACGTTCAAAATATGTTTACTAGGAGTATGCTGGATATATATATATATATATATATATATATATATATATATATATATATATATATATATATATATATATATATATATATATATATATATATATATATATATATATATATATATATTTAACTTTAGCCATAAGCAAATGATTAAGGATGAATGTTCCAATAGATACATTTGAAAAAAAAAATTACATACCCAACAGATTTTGTCAAATCAAAAAGAAAAAATGCATGGTAAATACAGATCATATGTATGGTACATTGCTAGCAAACGATTATATGTTACCAATGAAAAAAAATACTGATGTACATATGATTTGGTAACTTGTTAAAGAATAGTTGTTACCTTTGTCAAAAATATAGATTATTATAATACGGTAACTAATAAAGAATATTTGTTACCTTGGTAAAGATATAATTTTAGTGCACAAACGCGAATTCCTGGTACGTACATGCACCACGGTTTCGTATATATATATATATATATATATATATATATATATATATATATATATATATATATATATATATATATATATATATATATATATATATATATATATATATATATATATATATATATATATATATATATATATATATTATTTTTATATATTGGGCTTATATATTTTATTAGATGCCCAAACATTGATTTATATTTTAAATGTTTTTAAAATGTTTTTTAAAATGCAAATGTTCAAGAGTCTCTTCAACTACATATTACTAGCGTACTAACTGCTTTTCGTGCACAACACTTTTCCAAGACAATTGTACTCCTTGAGCGAATGAAGGGGCCAGTTTTAAATTGAAATAAAATAGGAGTTTTGTCTGGACATGGCAAAACGTTCTGTTTGATCTCCAACTTGTTTGTTCTTAACCTACGCCAAACAAAGATGTTAACGGCGATAAATATCATCACCGTAATGCTGATTGCTGCTAGTAACACGTAGAAACGAAGGTCTGCATAAGTCGGTGTCGGGTGGTCCATCTCGGTTAATTTCATCAACCGCTTAGCCACTCTTGTATTGTATGGGAGAGGTAAAGATGGATAGTTTTGATTCCACGGACCATGTAATTCGGGGACGTACCAATACAACCATCTGCTGCAACGAAGATTTGGGAATAGGACGTGGATCCGTCCGGCCATGATACATTGAAGCCGGCCTTGTCGTATCGTATCCACGAGTCGTTGTTCAGTCTGCAATTGAACTTATTATCGTCAAAGGGATAAAGCTTTTTCAGACAATTTTCATGTGTATGGGAGAGAGCACCGTCTAGCACTATACCTAACTCGCATGAATCCATTGAGTTTTTATGGAATTCAAAGGAGTCAGCTGTACATATTTTTTTTATTCATTGCATCTGAACAGTGAGTTAATTGATTTAAGTCTTTAATGACCGTATATGTTTCCTTGTCTGGGGAAATCAATACGTGTCCTGTCAAACTGGATATTACTGGATTTGAGTGATTCGTCATGAAAGTCGGAAATGGTGATATCTTGTAAGATTGCCAGGGATCGGAAGAATCAAAGGGAATTGTAATCATAATCCTGTGATTTTCAACGCTTACTGTAATTAGGCTGTAATAAAATTCTAACCTAAGTACAATTACCTGTGTGTATACATTATTACCCACGGTACATGTTTTAGTTGGCTTCGCTATTTTATCATGATTCCTTTTCATTATGATTTGTGACTCTTCTAAAATCTTTCGAAGGATATCAAAACGACTTTTGCTTGTATTTATACATTCTTTTGAAGGATTTGATATATTAGTTGTAGGTGTTAATACATGGAAAGGCGTTCTAGCTGGGGTACCATACAATGCCTCGTGTGGCGACATTTTAATTGATTTATGATATGAGTGATTCAGAGTACTTAGTACCGCAGGTATTGCAAAATCCCAGTTGGGGTCTGATACCCCTAGTGTTAATCTTAATATGTTTAAAACCTTCCTATTCGCTCTTTCCACTAGCTCATTCGACTCTGGGTGATAGATCATGGTATTGATCTTCTTTGTGCTAAGGAATTCCCACAGTGAGGTAAGAAAGTGATTATTAAATTCTCCACCCGAGTCTGAGATTATCATGTGTGGAATTCCATGTTTACAAATGTAACACTCGTAAAACTTCCTAGCATATTCATTCGCAGTTTTAGTTTTAAGCGCTATTAGTTCCGTATATCGAGTCAAAGCATCTACAATTACTAAGAGGTGCTTATGTCCTCTGTCTGACTCGTAAAATCCTGTTAATAAATCTAAATGTATCCTTTCAAAAGGTTGATTGGGCACGGGATAAGCCCCTAGGCTGACAGGTGTCTTCGTGTGCCCTTTGTTTTACTGACAAGTGCGACAATTAGCTATGTGTTTTTTTATATCTGTAAGCATCGTATGCCAATAAAACAATGATTTGACTTTCTGTGACATTATGGAGAACCCCGGGTGTCCATGCAATGGGTTTGCATGCAACCAATTTAGGACAGTGGATATAAGTGAGATTGGTACCACTACCTGGTCGTTAGTCACATGTGGTGTATTGCGGGTTTTCCTTGTCATGGATCTACACAGAATATTGTCTTGGATTATATAATTCTGCTGCGTATACTTTATATATTCCTTTTCCTTACGATTGCCTTTCAAAGCATTTATAAATTTTTTCTAATTTCTGATCTTTTCTTTGCTCAGTCTGTAATAATTCAGCACTCCAGCCCAGATCTTCTTTTTCAGATATAGTTTTAACAATAGGCATGGATGTTGATGTATCTATTAATTCAGCTAAAGGCTCCGTACAAGATGACACGGGGTTGCGTGATAATGCATCAGCATTGATATTTGCTTTCCCTGGTAAATACCCAATTCTCACGCCAAAGTCTTGAATGATCAAATGCCACCGAGTTCGTTTGGGGCTGTGACTGAAGCCTTTAAAGAAGTCAGTTAGTGGTTTATGATCAGTAAGAACCTTAACGGGATAACCGTATATTATGAACTAAAATGCACTAGTGAATTAACAGTAGCTAGCCCTTCCTTGTCTATTACTGCATACTTACTTTCGGAAGTTCTCAGTTTTCGAGAATAAAAAGCTATCGGGAAAATTTTTTTTTCATATTGCTGAAGCAATACCCCACCTACTCCTAAGTCTGAGGCGTCTGTTTCAATTAAGAATTCCTTACCGAAGTCAGGAAATTTTAAGATAGGAGAACTACACAGTTCATCTTTCAAGGTATTAAACACCTGTTGATGCTGCTCAGACCATATGAAATCTACGCCCTTCTTCGTAAGATCAGTTAGGGGAGCGGCTATTATTGAATAATTGCGTATAAAACGCCTGTAATATCCACTACACCCCAGAAATTGCTGTATTCCCTTGACATTAGTAGGTATCGTTAAGTTACGGATAGCTGACACCTTATCGTGGACTACTTTAAGACCTTGGCTAGACACCGTAAAACCCAAATAGACCAATTCTGTTTTGAAAAATTCACACTTACTAATCTTTACCCTTAAGTTGTCTTAGTCTCTGTAGTACTAGTTCTAGTTTACGTAGATGTTCTTCTAAGGTATTGGAAAAGATTACAAGGTCGTCCATATAGGCATGCAAGTCTCCAAACACTATGTTAATTATTCTTGTAAATGTTATGGGAGCACAACGTAAACCAAAGGGCATACGTAAAAATTCATAATGTCCCCTGGCTGTGCAGAAGGCTGTGTATGGGATACTATTTTCTTCTAATGATATCTGGTGAAAGCCTTTAAGTAAGTCCAAACTGGTAAAATATTTATTCTGACCTAACAAAGATAAAATATCGTCAGTACATGACACTGGGAATCGATCAGGGATCGTTTCCTCATTGAAGCGACGGAAATCTACGCAGATACGCCATGTTCGATCTTTTTTCGGTACAACTATTAATGGAAAATTATATGGGCTGTTCGATTTCCTAATGACTCCTACTTCTAGCACTTTACCTACTTCATCATTTATCTCATTCTGGAATTTCATAGGGAGTCTGTACGAGGGTACATAGATAATTTTCTGCTTGTCCTTTAACCTTATTTGATGTTCTATGACATCTGTCTTTCCTAAGGATCCATCCGTAGTGGAAAAAAGATCATGATATTCAGTTAAAAGTACAAAAAATTTCCGCCGAATTTCTTCTTCTTGAATGTCTTTACTAATATTATTTTTAATAGATTGCAAAAGGGTTTCACCCGCAACTGATTGAGCGTGATTGATTTCAGCAACGGTAAGAATACGATGTTTATAAACTTCTACATCCAAGATATGTTGATTTTTGTGAATTACTAAAGTGGTATTCAAATTATTACAGACTTCAATATTACATTGTTGATGTGAGCCTACTGTATAAATAGCTTGTGTGACGGACAATCCGTTAGTTTTCAAAGTGTCGGAAAGGATTAATATATCAGATCCCGGTGACGTTTTCTTTATTTGCACTATTAAATTTGAAGGTACATTCGGCTCGATAGATTGCGTGCAAGATGATATTACGGGTGAACGAGAATTCTGTTGGGTCGCGTATATTATTTCTTTATTAGTGAGACTAGTTATTGGTTCTTCAACGTACGTCACTGTTTTATTTGTCGTCCTCTTTTTATCCAAAACTGATTTTAAGGTATTAGAAGACAGAATTTTCCTTTTATATACACGCCGTGCTTGGCAGGGGCTAATACAATGTTTTGATTACCCATAGACGGATATCCTATAATTACAGCTGGATACATATCAATGTTTTGTATAACAACAAATGTATCGGCAAACGTGCGCTTACCGACCTTGAACTGAACATGAGTTACGCCTATTACATTTAATTCAATATTTCCTATACCCGAGAGCCTTACTCCGGACTTCTCTATAGGGAAGTTCGAAAACAACAAATGATGTGTCCTTGTCAGGTTAAGTGGCTTTGTTGGAACAAGCGTATTCCGCTTGTTTCTTTGTATTGCTTGTTTTGACTGCTAACCATTAACCTGTTCTTATTTTTTTTGGAGGGTCAAGTTAGTTGACATGTGCAGGAAGATGTCTGATTTCAGGCAGTCAGTCAGTCAGTCAGTCAGAGGCAGTCAGGTATGCTTACCTGTGGACCAGTACGTGGCAGCGTCAGGTACTTAATACCTGGTTATTTGATTTGAAGCCGTCGGACGGAGTATGATCTTCGAGTTTGAGGTCGGCAGCCTTTAGCCAGCATTGGCTTGTTTTCACCGTCGAGAGGACGACATGTCGAGTGTGATCTTATTGGGCAGCAGCATTAGCATGGTTTCGTCGTCGAGAGGACGACGTGTCGAGTGTGATCTTATTGGGCAGCAGCTTTGGCCGGAATTAGTGTGTTTTCGTCGTATGGAGGACGACGTCATGTGGAGTGTGGCTTCACTGGGCATCATTAGTGTATTTTTGTCAGCTGGAGAACGACACTGTGTGGAGGGTTAACCTCATTGGCAGCATGGAGCTGTATTGATGACCTTGTGTATAGGTTTGTCTGTTGTTTGTCGTAAGCTGTAATCTCCTCAGGTGGAGTGTGACCTTTTGAAGGGTTGACCTAATGATGCCTTGTTCTGCCTAATTTTTGGAATTGTTTAGTCACACATTTAAGAAATGTAATATTTTACTGCTCTTGTAAGATGTTTCTCATTTTCATATTTTGAATTATTTAACTTTGTATTAAAGTCAATTTTGACTGACTTACTGACTCATTTGTTTAAGTGTAAATATGTAATTATAATAAACTAGTTTAAGGTTACTTTATTTTGCTTTAGTTCCTCCCTCCGTTGCTAGTCTTTATCTGCCAGTTTTTCCAGTCCCGAATGCCTTAAAACTTAAAGAACCTGATGAACCATCAAGTCGGTTCGTAAAAATGGCGAACGTGACAGGGTTCGGCACTGTTTGACTGGCAGGTTTGTGGCAGCATCGGAGGAGAGTAAAAGAGGTACTGTTTAAAAAAAAAAAAATTTTTGATTAATTTTTTTTTTCTTGAGGTAGTGAGGTGTCAGGTTAAGTGGCTTTGTTGGAACAAGCATATTCCGATTGTTTTTTTTTTGTATTGCTTGTTTTGACTGATAACCATTAACCTGTGCTTATTTTTTTTTGGAGGGTCAAGTTAGTTGACGTGTGCAGAAAGATGTCTGATTTCAGGCAGTCAGTCAGTCAGAGGCAGTCAGGTATGCTTACCTGTGGACCAGTACGTGGCAGCGTCAGGTACTTGATACCTGGTTATTTGATTTGAAGCCGTCGGACGGAGTATGATCTTCGAGTTTGAGGTCAGTAGCCTTTGGCACGCATTGGCTTGTTTTCACCGTCGAGAGGACGACATGTCGAGTATGACATCACTGGGCCGCAGCATTAGCATGGTTTCATCGTCGAGAGGACGACGTGTTGAGTGTGATCTCATTGGGTAGCAGCTTTGGCTGGAATTAGTGTGTTTTCGTCGTATGGAGGATGATGTCATGTGGAGTGTGGCTCCACTGGGCATCATTAGTGTATTTTTGTCAGCTGGAGAACGACACTATGTGGAGGGTTAACCTCATTGGCAGCATGGAGCTGTATTGATGACCTTGTGTATAGGTTTGTCTGTTGTTTGTCGTAAGCTGTTATCTCCTCAGGTGACCTTTTGAAGGTTGACCTAATGACGCCTTGTTCTGCCTAATTTTCGGAATTGTATAGTCGCACATTTAAGAAATGCAATATTTTACTGCTCTTGTAAGAAGTTTTTTATTTTCATGTTTTGAATTATTTAACTTTGTATTAATGTTAATTTTGACTGACTTACTGACTCATTTGTTTAAGTGTAAATATGTAATTATAATAAACTAGTTTAAGGTTACTTTATTTTGCTTTAGTTCCTCCCTCCATTGCTAGTCTCTTTATCTGCCAGTTTTTCCAGTCCCGAATGCCTTAAAACTTAAAATACCTGATGAACCATCAAGTCGGTTCGTAACAGTCCTCAAATCCATGATATTACGTGGACTACCAGAGTCAAAAAATAATGTAAAGGATCGGTGTTCTAAATTTACAGCATATAATGTTGGTCGTAACTCATTTAGACTTATTATTGTGTGAATTTGTTGCAAATCTATGGGAGCATGCACTAATTCATTTGATTCGGTGGAGTGTTTCGTAGGAAAATCTATTGCCTCACAATGATCTGATAAAACATTAAATGGATTATTTAACACTACTGATGTTGATTTAAATGACCCAACATCACTCTCTTCCCCCCTGGAGTTAATTATGTGGTATTTGCTTTGCTCTGCACATTCTGAAAATTAGTCTGACCTTGCAAGTTCTGGGTAGATGACCCAGGATCAGAGTTATTCGAAGAACTGTTTGTTTGTTTCTGAACTACATTGACGTTTGGCTGTTTCTTCTTATTGAACTGAGGATTTTTCTTTTTATTTCCATATGGAACTGACTGTGGAATTGACTGTGGATTTGACTGTGTATTTCTAGGATTCTGTTGTGTCTTACGCGAGTGGCACTGACTATATGAATGAGTAGAACTATTATGTATCGAACAGAATCTCGTTCTGCAGTCTACAATCCAGTGACTTTGACGTTTGCAATTATAACACGTCATTCCCGCGACTTGACTATTATTAACTACGTTTACTTGTTTTGGTTTGTTTCATTTTTTGCAAAAACCTGTGTAAACAAGGGATCAAGATCAGTACACTTAGACATGTGTTTCTTTATCTGTTTATATACGTCCAATTCTGTACTTGCTGGCGTTAACTTTTTTTCAAAACACCGCACTAAAGCTTCTGGCAACATAAGTGTCATGCAAGTTAAATACATTAATCCTAAGGAATCTTTCACGGAGATGTTATCTCTAGTAACCCAAGTGGAATTACCTAAAATATCTTGATACTCTTTTAGCCTATCGGCAATGAGAGCTGCTCTCTCAATAACATTAAGCCGAGTCATAGTGGCTTGATTAAGTGTATTTCTTAATGTTAAAACTACATCCAAGGCTTCCTCACCGCCATAGACCGCACGTAACCTAACTTTGAAATCACCCCATGTAACTGCTTCTTGAAACAAAACTCCCCTCAAATACGCACTCGCATCTCCTTCAGAAAAGTCTATAAAACTTTTAACTTCTTGTAATTGTATAAATGGGTCTGTAATTTGTTTAGCATTTAAATGGGCGTCGACGGAAGAAATCCACGACTCAACATTCTGAGGTAAGAAGCCGCTAACCCGACCTTGAAAAGGAAGGGTAGCTGATCGGGCATTAACTAACGTAACAATGGGAGCCGGGATGGGGTTACTCGGGCCGGGGGTGGGGTTACTCTGGCTGACAGGAGGTGTCATGTTGACTTTAACTTGTTTTTTATCTCTTCGATTCCTTGCAATCCTATCAAAATCTCTATATGAATACAGACGTCCACTGCGTAAACGCATAAATACTATTCAAACAAAGATCATAACATAATCCCCCAATACAATGATACAAATATAAAGATATTTCCCGAGAACTTCTGAAAGAAAACGGAATTAGCACAGAGAGAAAAAAAAATTCTCGACGAGAATTCGAAGTTGAATACAGTTTCCTTTAATGAAAGGAAAAATGAAGATTAACAAACAACTCACCCCAGCAATAATGGACGATTGACTCGTGATAACTAGACTTCACTGTTTAAAACTAAAGTGAATAAAGAAATGTACTTAGCTTCGGTTTATATGGGTGAAGGGTGATGTCTTCATTTCCTCTCTCTCTCACTGGTTTGTTTCTTCTTATTGATGTTTGGGTGAATGTTTTCGGTCCTTTTTCCGTTGAATGTAGTGCTTCCTGGATATGATTCTCGAATGTTTAGTAAACGTTGAATGTCAGTCCTTGGTTTTCTTGGGATATTGATTGAAGATCCAGTTCCTCAGTTTGTATAACAATTTATTTGTTGGTATTCAATGTTTTCATTTCTTCGGTGGACGTAGATACTTCGTCAAAATTGTAAATTTATTACCGTCTCATGATACTAAAGTTAATTTATGTTGAACGCTGGTTCTTGAAGATCTTTCTCTGGTTCTTAGAGTTTTATTCGCTGCCACCAATTGTTAGCGTGCTACTGTTATAAACACACATTAGGTTTCTAGTCAAATGACTCTTCAGTGTGGTGTAATGTTAGACTTGGTAGGTTACTTCTTCTTCTGAATAAGTCTAAGTAAGTTAACTTTAAAACAGTTTACTTCTTTAAAAACAGTTTTTAACATCTCCATCACAGGAGTATAGATGGTTTGGTCGGATGACCGTTCCGTATGACATCTTGACCAGAAAGTGACTAAAATATCCATATTGATGTGAAAGTCTAATTAGTTATCTCAGCACTTAATGATTTATTGTAAACACAACATTAATACTGGAAGGTACTTACATCCGTTCAAGAGACAACTCTTTCTCACGGCTTGGTTGTGTTTACTCTTCATGAAAAATGTTACATTGCATTTGAATAGCAGTGTCTTGAGTTTCGCATCCTGGTTAGGACTGACTATTGCATTTCTCACATTCGCTCCTAACTTCCATATGGACCTCTTAGGTCATGGATTTAAATATGTAATTTTACATACATTACACACACACACATATATATATATATATATATATATATATATATATATATATATATATATATATATATATATATATATATGTGTGTGTGTGTGTGTGTATGTATGTATGTGTGTGTGTATATATATATATATATATATATATATATATATATATATATATATATATATATATGTGTGTGTGTGTGTGTGTATGTATGTATATATATATATATATATATATATATATATATATATATATATATATATATATATATATATATATATATATATATATATATATATATATATATGTGTGTGTGTGTGTGTGTGTGTATATATATATATATATATATATATATATATATATATATATATATATATATATATATATATATATATATATATATATATGTATATATATATATATATATATATATATATATATATATATATATATATAGATAGATAGATAGATAGATAGATAGATGGATAGAGATTCATAGGTAGATGAATAGATAGATAAGTAGAGTTAGATATCATTAGCCTTTACTAGTTAACTGTAGAATAAAACCCTCAAGACATGTACTTCCCATTGCTTGTGTAAATAAACACTAAGAAAGTTTGCAGGCGTGGACTGGCTTATTAAGACAATATTATTGTCTTACTATGCCATTCCACACCTGCAAACTCTCTTAGTTCGTCAATCCCTAATCTACTTTTCCTTTCCCTGCTTCTTTTGCCATCTCTAGGAACCCATAATGTTATTCCCAGTAAATGTCCGGCCCATGTCCATTTCTTTTTCTTTCCTGTCGTTGAAATGCCCTCTACTTTAGTTGGCTCTCGTATCCAAGTTGCTCTTTTTCTGTCTCTTGGTGTTATTCCCATCATTATTTTTTCCATACCTTTCTAAGTTGTAACTAGCTTATATTTTAAGACTTTAGTAAGGTTATAAGTTTCTGATGTATAAGTTTATACTGGTTGGAACATCAGATTACATACTTTTTTTTTTAGAGAAAGTGGCATTTTATATTTCATAATCTTATTTTTATTTACTAGAAGCTCACTATCCCATGATTATCTTTCTATTAATTTCTCTCTCATATACTGGGAAAACACTTACTGTCTGTACTTGATACAGATATTCATTATCAATCTCTAGAATTAT
>NC_090732.1:87308905-87323905 GCF_036898095.1 Palaemon carinicauda | reverse complement strand
TCCCATCATTTTCCTCTTTTAACTAATAATTCTCTATAAACAGGTTCTCTTCACGTTCTTCACTTAACCACAATTTCTACTTGAAAATCTTCACTTGCTCTTTCATTTTCATTGAGAATACCCTACTAATTATTACTTCATTACTTCCCTCTATCCTACAGTCTAGTTTTATTTCCTAACTCGATAGTCCCTCTCCGGCCGCATTTGAATCTAAATTGCCGACAAAAGATTCTACAACATAGTCTTTACCTACATAAGATTAACATACAAAAATAGCACACACATACACACGCACTCACAAAAATTTAAATATATATATATTTAAATATATATATACATATATATATATATATATATATATATATATATATATATATATATATATATACAGTATATAAATATATTTATATATATATATATATATATATATATATATATATATATATATATATATATATATATATATATATATATATATATATATATATATATATATATATATATATATATATATATATATATATATATATATATATATTCAGTTTAGTAGCAGGCTATATCACTTCATTAGTGAACCATGAAATGTTCAAATGCAAGGTTTTCAAGCTAATATGTCATCATGTGTGTATTTGGACCAATTTTAGCTTTGTTGGACCTGCACCATATTTGGGGAACACATTTTTATGAGGTAAATAGCATCATTCGTTTTATTTATAGCTAATTCATCTATTTAGAATATAAACGTTTTTACTTAGTGTCCTAGAAACATGTGCAATAACAATTTTCTACATAACCTTGACCTGGGCAATTAATTTCTGAAATAGTTTTTGTGATTAAAGGTCACGGCCATTGTTTAATTCAATGGTCAAGGTCATTCATAGCTAATATTTGCATGTTAAAATATGACTAATGAAGCCATATTGGGATTTTTGTAAGCAAAATTATACATTCATGATTAGAACAAAGGACTTACAATTCTTTTAAACAAATGACTTTGAATTTTTAGATATGTATCCTTTCTTAAACTAACTTTTAGCACTTTTCCACTTACAATTTACAGATTTATAGAATAAAAGTTAAATTTTCCTATTGGATTTACGCAGATACTATAAGAACTTTTGACATTTTTCTTTTTCTGTTGATATTGCGGTATAAGTAAGTTTTCAAATACATTATACACTTGTAAAATGATATTACATAAAATTGACGGTATTATTTCTGTACTTGGTAAGAATCCGAGTATAGATGCAACCAAGATCTAAAAGCAAACATGGATGAAGGGTCACACTTCAAAGGTGAAACTAGTAATTAAATTTCAAAAATCTGTAGCGAAATTAAACATAGTAAGAAGTGAGAACAAATTCCAACTAAGTAATGAAAGAGAGAGTTCATATCTGATAACGCAATAAAACAGCAAGATAGAAAGAATTAGTGTATAATCTGTAATTCTGTAATGTTAGATCTGACAAAAATTTTTAAATGTAAAACTGAAAATGGCATATTTGGGAATAAAATTTAGATCAAAATAAAAACTGACAATATAAGAAAATTTTCAAATAAATCTTATTTTTTATGTACAACAATTGTTCGTATTGATTCAAAACTTGGAGTGAGGCAGTGTCAGACTCATAGCCCTGACATCGTAATCATTGACTCCCAACAATTGCTGTATCATGTGGTGTGGCCCTGTGGAGGAAGTGTTGGGGTCTTGGCAGAGTCAATGAAAGAAAAACTTGCATTACGTTCTGCCCCAGAGAAAATCCTGGTACTTGATCATTATGCTGAATTATCAGCGAAGGACCATGAGAGGCAGCGTCAAGCTGGTGTTGGTGCAACCACATTCAATCTCGACCTAAAGAGCCTTCTGCCAAGTCATGAGGCTCTTTTGAAAAACATGGTCAACAAGAGTAACCTGTCACATCTCCTTAGCACATTCAACCTGGGATGTGGGGGTGTCAGTTGAAAGTAACGGAGATAGTGTCTTTCTGCATGAAGAAGCTTCTGTTTTGAAGTCACTGACAACAAGAATCTTTCCGGAACTTTTTGACGTGCTAGGCGAAGACGCAACCGAGGCAGACCTCATGGCAGTTGGACAGCAGTTTTTCACAGCTTTATATGGACAACCAGAAGGTACTACCGTGATTCAAGCCCGTTGTAATCTCTATACTCGCAAGCCCGGGAAAGCATTTTGCATCATGTCTCTGCCGCCAACAGACAAAAATCTCTACCTCCATGTAAAACGTGCTCATTTGCAGACACTACTTTGGAAGGCAACAGACAATCAGGGTCACCCCAATGTGTCCTTCACAGAGCATACATAGGAAGTAAAGGACGGGATAGTTTATCCCTGCATTGATGATGGCCCTCCAGGACCACCACCTCTGAGGAGTGTGATTAGTTGTGGTTGCCATGCAAAGGGGAAAGCATGCAAGGAAACCAGCTGTAGCTGTCACCATGAAACACTCGGTTGTATTGTTTACTATTTATGCACAACAGTTGATGATTGCTGGAACCCTTTCACCAAAAAAATACATTGAGGAGAATGATGATCAAGATGAGGATCTTTATTCGTACGAATATCTGAATGTGAATGATATGCATGATGATTAGTTCAGATCAAAGTCTTCCCATGTAATCAGGTGACATCCATACAAAAATTTTTTTTTAGCAGATAGTTCCTAAAGTAGGAACTTTTCAACAATTGTGGCTCAAAATGACCTTGATCTTTACATTACATCATTACCTTGACCATTTATCACAATGTTGATATGAGAAATGAATTATTTGCATTAAAGTTATACATAGGAGTGGTATCACATGATTTTAGGATTCTTATTCAAAACGTTTCATTTTGTCTATATGCATCTATTTTAAAAATCTGCAGATCAAATTGGAAAAGAGCTAAGAGCTATTTTCGTATACATATCTAAAGATTTAAAGTAAATTGTTTGAACGAGTGCTACGTCTGTCGTTTTATGATTAATGTATAATTTCGCTGGTATTATTCCCCATACAAATATGTAGACCTTACTTAGTCATATTTTCACAATGCAAATACAGCCCTAAATGACCTTTACTTTTACATTTGATGGAGATCTTGACCTTTTAATCACAAAAATAATATCAGAAATGAATTCTCCGGGTCAAACTTATATAGAAAAGTGGTATTGCACATGATTCTAGGACACTTAGTAAAACGTTACATTCTAATTAAGTAAATTAGCTATAAATAACATTAATTATACAAATTTAGCTCATAAAAAAGTTTCCCCAAAGTTGGTGCAGTGCCAACAAACTTGAAAAAGATACAAATACACATATGAATACATTTCAATTAAAAAACCTTGCATCTTTGAACATTTCCAGGTTGACATTTTGGCAACTAGACTATACAGTATATACCTTCGCCAACTCTAGACTGGGAAGTCTGGAATGCAAGGTCTATTGTAAGGCCTGGGCAAACAACAACCGACGGTCAAGGACTGCCGTCATCTGGCGTCATCCTAGGTGACCAACGCCATTAACCTATATGGGAATGAAATACTTAACTCTCACATGTAAGTATATGGTATTATTTCGTACAAATTTAGTTTTCTTAGCTTTTGTAGATTATATTTCTTTTACCTAGTCTAATGGTCTACTGTGTATTTCACGGACCATGACACCCTCTTTTTTTAATATAACTAATGAATTAGGCTTCTGATTAATGTGAAACTGAAACCACCAGAGTTTGAGATACCGACCTAATTAAGAAAAATGGATTCAAGCATCTACTCCGCATTATTGTCTTACTTTATATAGAGAAATGTCATCTAAATTCTGTGGTTATGGCGAGAACGGAAATTAAGACCTGGCAACTAGGAGCAGAATGACGTATGTTAACTATGACGTGAGGCCCGTGACGTTTACACCTGCCACGCCCCCTCATTATATCAGTACAAGAAATTATATATTATTATATCTTTGATAGAGATAAGGTGTTTTTATTTTTCAATACAGGAATGCAGTCATTATTGTGTTGAAGTTATGGAATAATTGTTGAAGATGCGCACATAACATGGTCATTATAAATATTTAATATGGCTGAGGATTGGATGGAGGTGGAAGAATAGTAATACTTTATCAACAATAAATGTATTGTACATAATTAGTAATATAACAGCTAACATTATAATGAATAAAGTTACAAGACTGAAACAGAATATATATATATATATATGTATATATATATATATATATATATATATATATATATATATATATATATATATATATATATATATATATATATATATATATATATATATATATATATATATATATATATATATATATATATATATATATACATATATACAGTGTATGTGTGAGAGAGAGAGAGAGAGAGAGAGAGAGAGGAGAGGAGAGAGAGAGAGAGAGAGAGAGAGAATCTGATAATGCATCATATTCAACTATATATGTCCGTGATGGTACGGCATTAAACATGACAACATGATACCAACCTATTCAATCCAATTTTCAGTTTATTGTTGTGTTGTTCTCTCTTGAAGTATGTTAAGAGTCGCAACACAAAAGCATTACGACAACCTTGTGGACAATGGTGAAGCATTCTAGACATGATATAAAATGTCAATAGTAGTCAGTGAGCAAAGTGTCAGCAGGAGCCTTGTCAATGACCGTATGTAACAGGCGTGTACCTTCCCTAGCGCGATCAACTCTCTGACTGCCTTCCGAGATTTTAATTTTTTGGTCTTTTTTTCGTAAAATTAACTATTAATTAAATAATAAACACAAGTGAGTCTAAAAATTACTTTATTTGAATATAATAACTAATCAGTATTTTTAGATTCCATCAAAGAGCAGTATAATTCACTACAACTTATATATCTTTTAATAACCATACAGAAAGGGGGGCGTGGCAGGTCTAAACGTCAGGGGCTCACGTCATGGTTGACATACGTCATTCTACGCCTAGTTGCCAGGTCTTAATTTCCGTTCTCGCCATAACCACAGAATTTAGATGACATTTCTCTATATAAAGTAAGACAATACTGCGGAGTAGATGCTTGAATCCATTTTTCTTAATTACGTCGGTGTCTCAAACTATGGTGGTTTCAGTTTCACATTAATCAGAAGCCTAGTTCATTAGTTATATTAAAAAAAGAGGGTGTCATGGTCCGTGAAATACACAGTAGTAAAAGACGGATTAGCATGTCTCTGAAAGACCAATTAAGTAATTAGATGATCCTAAGAAATTCTAAATAGCATACCCATCCCTTTTTTCCAGTCTTCTAAGGGAAAAATGTTCTTAATCTGCTTTGACATTTAATGGCTTTACATGTAGGCGTAAAGAGCTAAAGTTATTTGACAGAACATTAGAAAACCTTTAGTCATTACCAGTAAAGACATTATATCAAAGTCCTTTTCCTCTACCTCAGTTTCATTTTGAGAGAGAGAGAGAGAGAGAGAGAGAGAGAGAGAGAGAGAGAGAGAGAGAGAGAGAGAGAGAGAGAGAGAGAGAGAGAGAGCGCGCTTTCAATATTCATTGTCGTTTAGAATGACGGCTCAGGGTTGTGATTTAGTTCTATTAAAAATAAAGAAATTTCCAACTGGAAATTATTTAATCAATCAAAATTGCTAACAATAATCATAAATAATTAAACATTACAGCTTGTGAATTAGTAAGACCAGATATCCATTCAATAGGAAATTAAAAAATTATATTGAAAACCTCCGATATAAGATATATATGTGATAATAGATATACAATATAAGGACACTGACATCTAATAATACAAATCTGACTTATATTTCATTAACATTACTTGAAAACTTTTGAAATTTTCAAGTTTTGTTTAGAACAAGTATTATAAAAAAGATCACTCGGGAACATTATAACCTATTACCTCTTCTGGTAAATCACGAAAAACTTTTAACAACATTAGACAATTTCTTAAATGCTCCATTACCAGCCTTTAACACTCTCTCTCCATGGTGACACTTACATAAACCCTTCATTCTTTCCAATTGTTTAAGGAATTCATCACTGGGATAAACAAGTGCTTGGGATTTAGAAATCTCTTCTATCCAGGTTCTTACATCTGAATAAAGTACTTTTTTTAACAACTGTTACTGGAGGAATTTTCTTATATTAAAACCTATTTTTCCATAGCCTCCTGAAAGGGTGTCTCTTGTAAGTCTTCACTGACTACAGAATACTCTTCCTGGATATCATCGAATGCTGCAAATGTCATCGCTGAAAGGCAGTTCCCTTTCTAGTGTTATATATTTTCCCCCAGGTACAGAGGGTTTTTAATGTTCCTTGGTGTGCAATGAACCTTGTGGTAAAGTTCTCTCATTGCACACTTTATCTGAATCATATTGGTTTGGGGAAGTGATAGAGAGAGATATTATATTTAACTTATTTCCTTCTACTATAACAACACAACAGCACATATTTTATGTATTTTAAAATATTTGTTTTCCCCGTGGAGATAAGACAAGAAATGAAATGATCCAAACCATTAACAGGTATGGACTAAGCGGCGAACTAAGCCACCGGCGCTAGTATACCGTACCACCCATGTGTCACACGATCGTACATAGTAACGACATTTCTCTGTTTTGTATATATTATCCTTTGTATCTTCGCTCTCCCCTCGCACTGACAGCAACGTGCATCATCCTGTCTGCCTATTTCTCATTGTTAACTGTTAACAGAACCGGTTACCGGTTGGACAAGTAATAGTATGTTGTATTTTGTGACCTTCTTGCTGGGACCTAGTGTGTATATATACTCGATGCGTCTATAATAAAGTACTCAGTTGCTTTCATCTCGCCTTTGAGTCACAACCTACTTTTGGGCTGTCACAATACCTCACCCCGTAGGCTTGAGCGACTTTATCCCTGTCAGTGGCCAGACCTAAATCTTGCTGCAATGTTTGACTATTGCAAGGACCGACGGTAACGCTCCAGTCGTATCAACACAGCAGCCAATGCCGAGTGCTTAAGCGATTCGTATCCTAATTACCAGCATCAACATTCCCAGGAGCAACCCAATCTAAACACCTTATATGGGATGCGTTATCAACAGCCAAATCAACATACTCCAGCAATAGCTGTAAAAAATTCTCCAATCAATATCAGCATTCAAACAGAAACGAAAAAGAGAACTGCCTGAGGCATTAATGTTGAAACTTCCAATATTGTAAATAATCTGAGCGATCAGAAAAAAAAAAGAAAAAAAAAAAAAGAAAAAAAAAATCCTTTTTTGCAGTTAGAATAGAAAACGCAATTATTCAAGATATTCGCTACACTCATTAACTATCTAATATAAATGTAAACAAACAAACCTTCAATTTTCAAAATCTTACCCGCTACAAGCACTCATTACGCTACCTTCTCTCTCTCTCTCTCTCTCTCTCTCTCTCTCTCTCTCTCTCTCTCTCTCTCTCTCTCTCTCTCTCTCTCTCTCTCTCTCTCTCTCTCTAATTTGTTAAACTTAAAACGAGAAAATGTTAAAAAATTAAATCCATCCTTTTCACTACAAAATATAGTAGAGACGATAGCAGCAACATACAGCCCCTAATCCCTCGATCTTGATTTATCGTTGTCATATTACCAATGTTCAGTCTGACATCAGTAATGATAAAATTGTTAACCTAGCTATAATGCTAAAATAAAATCCGAGTGTATCGTAACAAAATGAAAATCAATTATATGTCCAAAAAAGAAATCAGAATATCTTTGCATTAAGGGAATGATTATTGCGAAATTCACAATAATAATCAGACTTTCAGGTAGATTTCATCTTATTTTTGACCGTTATCCATACTTTAATCCTCAGTGATTCCCAACCTAGGGTCCAGAAAGGTAATACAAGGGGTTCGTGAAAAAAGTTAAAACATACATACATATATATATATATAATTTTTAAATCACTTTCTGTCTCTCACTCCCACTGAATTAATTATATTGGCCGAAAATGTACTATACCCACTAAAAACAGTTTTAAAATTAAGCTCGAAGGTAATATAATTCAATATATATAATGAATGAAAAGTAAATACGGTCTACCCCAAAGCCTAAGTCTTTCAAAAACAAGACAACCATGTTTACCCCATATAAATTGAAAAAAAAATGCACATTAATAAAAGAAGAAGTTAAAACAATGTAGAAAATAGGATCACGCTAGGCAACCCAAGATTGGTGAATAGCAAGAGCACCATCTATCGAGTGTGGTACTGGTACGAAACAGCAATTACAACTCGTAAGTTCTCTCTCTCTCTCTCTCTCTCTCTCTCTCTCTCTCTCTCTCTCTCTCTCTCTCTCTCTCTCTCTCTCATATCATTTGCAAGAATTGCAACATACCCGACCCAATAACAACTAATTTTGTAGACGAGATACAGTAAAAGTATAAAGTGCAATGTATGATGAATTAACTAATCTGTGAAAATTATATTATTTACATTTCAAGATCCATTGTGCAAAAATGTTGTAAGAAGCTAATCCCCGGATTCTAGTTGAACTTTACCACTGCAGTTCATCCAGAATCTTTGAATGTCTCTTCCACGGTCTTGCTAGCATTTTGAATTACAGAATGTGAATTAAAAGGGAAAATCCTGTACCACAAATTAGGCTAAATATGTCTGGGATCAAAGAATATCTAGATCCTAAGACTGGAGCCTTAAACACGTCCAGTACAGGATTGAGCTTCAATAAAATCTAGCTGAACAAATAGTGGGACGTTTTGAAAAGTTTGAACAGAAAATCCTGACACACATTCCTTAGTATCAGCAAAACAAGATAAAGTAATTTGTTTCTTTCTCTGTATTTATTTTCCTATTCATCCGTTGTCCTATTTAGGAATCTAGTAAGAACAGTTATTCAAGTGTACAGATTGATACAACTTACAATATTCAGGGTGTGTGTGGGCCGTGAGATATCTCATTTAAATGAAAAGGGGTCCCTGGTAGTCAAAAGGTTGGGAATCACTGCACTAATGGGTTGGTTGCCTGATGCCCCCTCCGCAATGGCTTCTATAGAAGGCACACTCTTACAACAAACCTCCTCTCTTCATTTCATCCTTCACCGTAACTCGCCATCTATTTCTCTTCCTCCATCTCGACCTTCTATCACTAACAGGTTCCTCCAAAGCCCTCATCATTCCCTCATCATTATACATTATCCTGTGCCCACACCATTTCAGTCGTGACAATCTTATCACCTCTAATCTTGACAACGTCTGCCATTCTTCTTAGTTCTTCATTTTCCGATCTTTCAAGAAGTGACATTCCCAAAATGCACCTCAGCATTTTCATATCTGTTCTCTCAAAACTTTACTTTCTCTTTTCATCATAGCCCACGTTTCCGATCCACACATCAACACTGGTCTTATTACTGTTCTATACGTCTTGACTTTTACCTTGATTGGCATTTTCTTAACAATACCACCCATGCTACCTCTCTCCTATTTCCCAAGGGTGCTTTCATGCTATTCGTAACTTCAGCCTCACATCCTCTCTCTTGACTTACAGTAGATGCGAATTATCTAAGTTGTTAAACCTGCTCTATTACCGAGTCTATGGTTTCATACAAGACACTCTGGTCCTTACCTTCTCTAGTCCTTACCTTCTCTAATGCGCACCATAGATTTTGTCTTATCCACATGTACTCTCAAGCCACTCTTCTCCAAAGAGTCTTTTCACTCTACAATCCTTCTCTGTATTGTTCCTCTTTTTTCACTGGTAAGCACCAAATCATCTTCATATGACGACTACAAAACTCTATTTCTGATCTCTTCACTCAACACATCCATGACCACCACAAATAAAAAGGGGCTTCATGTTGACCTCTGGTGTAATCCAACACAAACTTTCCAGATTTCGGTTTCCCCGACATTTATCATCATTCTTGTCCTTGTTCTTTTGTACTTCATTTGTACCATTCTAACCTACTTCTCTCCAAGACTTTCCTCTTCCTCGGGCATTGAAACATCACTTCCATTGATATTCTATCATAAGCCTCATCTAGATATACAAAAGCACAGAACAGCTTCTAGTTTCCCTCTAGCACCTTTCCTGTTGCTGCTTTAGATGGCTTCCACAGTCTGTCTTCCCCTCATGAATCCAGTCTTGCTTTTCCCAATCTTTACCTTCTGTCATCTAGTACCCTCTTAAAATCCTTAGAACTATGCTCTGTTAGCTTAATTCTCCTGTATTTACCACATTCCATGACACAACCTTTTTGCGGAAATATACATACCATTAGCCTCTTCTACCAGTAGTTAGACATTATTTCCTGTTACCATATTTCTCAATAAATCAAACATCCATTTCCGCCTCTGTAGTTAGTATCTTGATTACTTCCATTTGAAACTGGTGGACCTAATGATTTACAATTTTCAATCCAACACAATGCCCACTTTACTTCTAATTTACATATCTCCCTCACTGGCTCCTCCACACTTCGTGCTTCGCCTTCAAGCTCTCTCATTTCCAGTTTTCAGTAGTTGTTAAACATTTTCTCCCCAGCTCCTCTTAATATTTTCATTCCTATACAACTTGTCTCCATATATAACCTTGATAACTCCTAGTCGCTTCATATCTTGTCCTTGCCTTTCCCTCAACTTTGAAATCTTATATATATATATATATATATATATATATATATATATATATATATATATATATATATATATATATATATATATATATATATATATATATATATATATATATATATACATATATATATATATATATATATATATATATATATATATATATATATATATATATATATATATATATATATATATATATCCTTTTCTCCTTCCCTTATTCCTAGCCTTTCATTCAATTGTTCTACTGCTTTTAAAATAGCTGTACCTACTTCCCTAGAGATTTTTTTTCCCTGTAGCATTCCTCTACACCCAGTGCATGCCTTACTTTCGAGTCCTGAAATGCTTTTGATTTTCTTTCAGTTGACTTTTGCACCTCTCTATCCCACCACCACTTTTCTCCTTTCGAAATACTATATTCGCTGGTTCTTCCCACTAAATCCTCTGTTTCCCACTAAGACATTTCTTTTATATACACCCAGATATTTTCCACTCTGTTACCCTGTCTTCCCCTTTAAGTTCAATCTTTCCAGTCGTCCTTCTCTTACAATCTTCCTAAGGGCCCAAACATTTACTTCTAGATTTCCCATTTCTCTTTTTGTGGTTTTTACCTCTCATCTTAAAATTAATCTCTATTAGCCTATGTGGTTTATCACAAGCTTCCTCCAAAATACCTTTACAGTGCATAACATTGTTTTTGTAAACTACTCTAACCACTCCACTTTCATAGATTATCACGTGCTTATCTAACTTCTGAAACCAGATGTTCAAACATTCCATCTCAAAACCATGGGCCCTTTTGAATATATACAACTGTCTTCATTTCTAATTCTAAACTCATGGCCTCAATGAACCTTTAATTATCCATCCCTTCTCTTCCCCAACCTGCCATTCATGTCTGCCCCTACGACTAACTTCTCTTCTTTCACTGTCTTAATACCTGTCTCCCATTCTTGTCTAATTAACTTATTTTCTTTTTTGGGGGGCAACCCTCTGAGGAGCAGATGCTGTAATTATATTTACTGTCTGACCCCCTATTATCATTGGAATCTTTAAAAAGCCTATAATTTATCATCTATACTTCTACCCCTTTTTCGTTCGTTATTACTTATTATGAGACTAACTCCATTTCTTTCTACTTGTGACCCGCTGTAATAGAGCTTATACCCATTTCCTATTTGTCTAGTTCCGTTTCCTTTTCATCTTGTCTCCTGCACACGCAGGATATCTATCCACCTCCTCTCTACCAACATTCCAAGTAGCTGTTATGATCTTCGATTCTGTCACTAGCTTCTATGGCCTCAGTTCCAGTCATGAACCCTTTGGTAAGTTACCCCTCATCCATTTATCACGACACTAGGGGATATCCTGAAGCAGGTTGCCTACGGTTAAAAATTTCGCATTAACATTAATATTGCATGCCCTTGCAGTCATCAACCACAGTTATAGGCAGTGGGCCTAACTTCTGTCTAAATAGTCAAACTATAAGGTAATAGTTCAAAAGTTATTGGCAGTGAGCCTAGCCTTTTGCTAAAAAGCAAGTCTGCAAGGCAGCAGCTGTCTTTTTTGTCCCTTTCCACGATACACAGGATGTACGGTGGTAATATTCTTGCAACTCTACGACAGGGTATTCTTGCACCCCTACCACATAGTCTAAGCAAATTAGCTTAAAAACGAGTCAAACCCGGAAGTAGTTCAAAAAAAAAAAAAAAAAAAAAAAACATGTTTATTTTATAAGATATTTCCGTTAGTATGAGTTTGTCATAATAATTGACCCCGCATTCAAAGAAAGCTGAATTAGTCTTGGTATGATTGCTGTATTATATACTGATTATCTTCATATTAAGCTAATGCATGAATAAAGTGTATAATAAAATCACCCCATCTCCCCTGCACAAATAATTAGAACAAATTTCTGTGTGTTTCATTTTAGTTATAATCTATTGGAAGCTAAGGTGTGACAGATCGGTTGCAACATGGTTCACCATATGGTAATACAATAAATTAGAAAAAAAAAACAAATTATAAATTATAAAAACGACTCATGAAATCAAACTTTGCATAAAGTAAAATATATCCTTATTTCACTCTTGAAAATTGATTAATTTATTCTCCAAAAATAGCTAATTACAAATTACTTAAATAAAAATCTGCTATTTCTTTAATATAAGAATATTCAGAAACTGTACATATAACTTTGATCAAATACTGCCACAGCCAAAAAAAAAAAAAAAAAAAAAAAAAAACACATTACCCTTACATTTGTAAAAAAAAAAAAAAAATCAGCAAAAGCTATGAAGTGAGGCTTTTAGTGGGTTAATCTACAATGAAATGGGATTCTAATGGTAGCGCATATGTCTTTATGCTAATTACTTCCGGGTTTGGCCCTAATTCGCTTATACTAACTCTAATGGCCTGAAAGTATGCAAGAGCCCGTGCCTGGCTGTAAAGGCCAGGCAATCTGCAACAACAACAAGCTTACACTTGGCACATTTGCATCCCTACCACAGGGCACCAAACTTTCACGTATGTGCTCATGATAATATCTAATTTGTTGCTCTCAAAAATAATTATGGCAAAATGACCAATCATATTAAGTCACACCCTTTCGAATCAGACATATATTTTGACTTCCTAAGCGCACTGTAGAAGATAAAATCAAAGTACAAAATAATTCCTTGGGTGCTTGTTTTGGTAGGTTGAAATGCATTAAGTATATTCTATGACTGAAATTGTTAAAATGGTTACATAATTTTATCAGCTCTTGAACTGATACGATATGTACATGCTACATCATTGCTGTATGGTCCCTGTTATAATGTAGCATAAGTGGAAAGTTGGTTATTCTAATTATCAAACATGTTGGTCAGAGTAGTTGAAATATATAAGCACAAAAAGCATAACTTAAACTCAACTTAACTATTTTCTACCATTTTAGATATGTTTAATACAATCTTGACATCCCTATATAATAAAGAGGAAGTGTGAGGCTATGTATAAAAACATATATATTTATATTTCTTTCCGGTTACGCTCACTGGCAACACGTATAATGACTCGGTTTCTGTCTATCCCTTGGGTAGAGGGAGAGGGATTAATCATTCCCTGGTTAGAGGTTTCATAGGGTAGGGGGAGGAGGTTGGAAGGGCTGAATGCGCGTGCGTGTGTCTCGCGGGTCGCATACACTAGTCTTATTATATTTCAGAAGTAGAGAAGTACAACCTTTTTACCTCATGAGAAATAAGCGTTTCCCTTTTTGTCTTTCTTCTTATTTCAAGATTTAAGAGGACAATATGTTGAAACAGGTGAAGATGGCACGCATATACATGAGTGTGTATGTGTATGCGTGACAATTGTCACAAACACACGAGATTTCATTAAATGTAAATATTAACCCCAAATTACATGTAATATTGAATTCACACAAACGCCCCCCACACACACACATATATATATATATATATATATATATATATATATATATATATATATATATATATATATATATATATATATATATATATATATGTGTGTGTGTGTGTGTGTGTGTGTGTGTGTCTGTGTGTGTGTGTCTGTATATATATATATATATATATATATATATATATATATATATATATATATATATATATATATATATATATATATATATATACATGATGTGTGTATGTATGTGTGTGTCTGTGTACAGCATTTCAAAGGACAAACCTAGTTATAGTTAGTTGCCAGGATTACATGTAAAGTTTATTTTGTATTTCTCAATTTAATATTAGGAGTCCACACGTGTTTCGAAAAACTCTTTTACGGTAATTTTCATCAGGTCTGCTTTGATTGAAGAAGGGAATTACACCTCTATATAAATAAACTGAAGTTATATATATATATATATATATATATATATATATATATATATATATATATATATATATATATATATATATATATATATATATATATATATATATATATATTATACTGTATATATAATTACCTCCGCCAACGAAGTTGGAAGGAGGTTATGTTTTACCCCCTGTTTGCGAGTTTGTTTGTGTGTGTGTGTGTGTGTGTGTGTGTGAGTTTATTCGTGAACAGCTTCCTAACCACAATTTTGATCATAAAGTAATGTAACATGTTTGGGATATACTTCTAGTTGCCAGGATTACATGGAAATTTATTTTACGTTTCTCAATTCAATTTTTGGAGTCCACACGTGTTTCGAAGCACTTTTACTACTGTAGTTTTCATCAGTACTACTTTGGTTCAAGGAGGGTATTACACCTCTATTCAAATAAACATATATATATATATATATATATATATATATATATATATATATATATATATATATATATATATATATATATATATATATATATATA
>NC_090732.1:87248905-87303905 GCF_036898095.1 Palaemon carinicauda | reverse complement strand
CAAACACCAATTGATTTGGAATTAAACAAGACCCCTGATTTTCTCGGAGAATATTCTTTTTCTCACAATTTATCAAAATTGCATAGGCGATTCCAAACTGGCCAACATTACTATCATCATTAATGAAAGTTAATATTTGAAAACAGTATTTTTCAATATTCATATTTCTTCCAATTCCGCAACGCCTTAAATAACAGATTGTTCAGTAAGAAATGAACCAACAGGATGTTATAAATGTTCAGCTCCTTGTTCTAGGGCAATTTTTTTTTTTTAAGATGGTATGAAATCTCATCTGAAAACATATTCCTGTCCATATATCCCCTTATTAGAGCATATTCACCTATTGAATAATAGGCTTGGAATGATTTAAGGATTCCATAATTCTATACCGCATAGTCATCACTTGACGTAGCATCATTCTCCTCCCCTTTAAGATAACTGGATGGCTCCACCTCTCTTTCTGGCCTCCGACCCCACCCCCCACCGTCTCTCTCTCTCTCTCTCTCTCTCTCTCTCTCTCTCTCTCTCTCTCTCTCTCTCTCTCTCAGGCTAGCTTTGTTTCTGTGTTTGGCAGGCCAGAAGATTATACGTTTGTTTTGGAAACTAAGCTGCACAAAGGGATAATAATGAAATTAGAATAAGGAAAAAAAAATGTTTTGGTAGTCCAGAAATGAGGAGAATCTTGCCTCCAGAGAATTCAGAAAATTATAGGGAAGTACTCAGAGTACGAAAAAAAAAAGTTGAAATTTTACGCGTTCCCTTGGCCTTCATTAAAACCGGTTGAAGTAGGACTTAAAAGGTTGAAAGGTAGAAAAATAATATTCCGCTGTTTAATTTAGGCTATAAAATAGGATGTAATGAAACATATGGTTTACAGAAACCTTATACACACACACACACACACACACACACACACATATATATATATATATATATATATATATATATATATATATATATATATATATATACAGTGATACCTCTGGATACTTAAATTTCTGCTTACGAAAAATTCAGGGTACGAAAAGCGGTACAAAGATTTTTATGCCCCAGTATACGAAAACATTTTCAGGATACGAAAAGCTTATGAGATCCCAACTCGTCGCCGAGAGTATAGTACCTTTTTTTCAGGGAATCAACCCTTAATTTAGGTCTACAGGTAACAATACACCTTCACTGATCCAAATACTTTACATACAGTACCATAACTTTTATACAGTAGTAAAGAAAATGGACCGGTTTCTTAGGGCTTGGAGGGGATAACTAGGCTATAACTACATCATTGAATAATCACATGGTGGTTTCTGGAATGGATTAGGCTGTTTTTAACGGTTGGGTTAATTATTGAATGATAGAAATGGCTGCATTGCATGTTTATTACTACAGTTTAGAGTGTTTATGAAAGAAAAGGTGTCTTTTCGTAAGGCTTGGAACGGATTAGGCTATTTACATGTAAAACACGACTCAGGATACGAAAAAATCAGCTTACGAAACCGTATCCTGAGGGGATTACTTTCGTATGATGAGGCATCACTGTATATATATATATATATATATATATATATATATATATATATATATATATATATATATATATATATATATATATATATATATATGTGTGTGTGTGTGTGTGTGTGTGTGTGTGCATATATATGCATATGTATATGTATATATATATATATATATATATATATATATATATATATATATATATATATATATATATATATATATATATATATATATATATATATATATATATATATATATATATATATATATATATATATATATATATATATATATATATATATATATATATATATATATATATAGTATACTTTCGGTGCTATATACATGTAAATTATATATATACAGTAGCACCTCTAAATAAGATCTTAATTCGTTCCAGGAACTGCTCCGTATGTTAAAGCTATCATATGTTGGAGCAAATATTCCCATAAGAATACACTGTAATTTGTATATTTCGTTCCACAGCCCAAAAACTCATGATAACTCCTTAATAAATTGCTACACATAATTGCACATAACATTAATACAATTGCATAATACAGAAAGATCTAAAAAGAATAATAATAAAGAAATAATAAATAAAAAAGGGGTTTTTATTGACAATTTACCTTGGAGATAGGCCAACACAGGTGTAGGAATTGCTACGCAGGAGGAGACAGAAGATCATCGAGGAGGTAGAGATGGTGACTGCGATAATGTCCCGTAACTTACTCTAACTTACACTACGTGAACTTTAACCTAACTTAGCTTTTTTATTTTTTTTTTCATTTTTATATTTTATATTTTCTTTCACATTTTTTTTTCTTTTTTATTTTTAATTTGCACCACTTTCACTCGATTCAGTCTTACTTTTCTTTGCTTCACTTTCTTTCTCTTCATCACGATCACTAGACCGCTTTGTAGATATTTCAAAGAAACTATCGAGAGAAAGTTGATTGGTATGGCTTTTTAGAATTTTTCTGAAATGAGTTAAACAGACATCATCAAATTGCGAAACTACACGGCAAACTTGAAGTTTCTGTGGGTGATGCTTATCGATGAAATCAACCACGTGTTGAGTCGAACTTAAGATGTGACCTACCTCCTCGATCTCCTCCAACTCACTCAACTGCGCTTGGAACTCATCATGCTGCATGGCTTGCAGCTCCTTGAGTTCCTCGGTGGTGAGCTCTTCATGATGCTCATCGACAAGTTTGGTGATGTCATCTTCATCGACCTCCAGACCCATGGACTTGCCAAGGGATACAATCTCTTCTACGTCTTCCTCTACGGCAAGCACAGGTTCAGGGTCGGGGCCAAAACCTGCAAAATGTCTTGGAGAAACAACATCAGGCCAAAGCCTCTTCCAAGCTGAATTCAGTGTCCGACGAGTTACTCCCTCTCAAGCCTGATCTATGATCTTTAAGCAGTGCACGATATTGAAATGGCTCCACCAAAATTCATGCAAAGTTAAGTTGGTACTTTGCATGACATTAAAGCACTGCTTGAATAAGTGCTTGGTGCAGAGCTTCTTGAAATTAGAGATGACTTGCTGGTCCATGGGCTGAAGGATAGGCGTGGTGTTCGGTGGAAGATATAGCACTCTGATGAATTTGTACTGGTCAAGGATATCATCTTCGAGTCATGGGGGGGTGAGCGGGTGCAATATCCAAGCAAATCAAGCACTTCAAAGGCAAATTCCTCTCCTGAAGGTACTTCTAGACAGCAGGGCCAAAAACTAGGTTTACCCATTCAACAAAGAAATGCCTAGTGACCCAAGCCTTAGAATTAGCATGCCACAAAACATGCAGCATGTCCTTATTGATTCTATGTGCCTTAAATGCCTAAGGGCTTTATTTTGCAGTCACCGCTGGCGTTGGCACAAAGGGCAAGAGTCAACCGATCATTCATAGGCTTATGTCCCGGCATTTTCTTCTCTTTGGCGGTAATGTATGTTCGACTAGGCATCTTTTTCCAAAACAGACCTGTTTCATCACAGTTGAAAACTTGCTGCTCTACATTGCCTTCCTCCTCCACGATCTTTTCGAACTTCTTAACAAAATCGTTAGCAGCCTTAGTGTCCAAACTTGAAGCCTCTCAGCGCCGAACAACTGAATGAATCCCGGTCCGTTTCTTAAATTTCTCAAACCAACCTCGAGACGCCTAGAATTCCTCCGTCGTAAGATCGGTTGAATTCTCCCCCACGTCACCCCCAAAGACCCCCGCCTTCAAGTCACAATAGATAGCGCTGACCTTCTCACAAATGATCGTTTCAGTAATCATATCGCCAACAATCTCTTTGTCCTTTATCCATATCAACAAAAGGAGTTCCATCTCTTCCAGGGTAGGGCTATGACGTTTAGAAATAATGGTGATCCCCTTCGATGGTTCGACTGCTTTAATGGCTGCCTTCTTCTTGATGATCGTCGAGATCGTAGACATATTCCGGCCATATTGTTTAGCCAAATCGCTCACACAAACACCGCGCTCATGTTTTTCTATAATTTCTTGCTTTAGTTCTAATGAAAGCATTGACTTCTTCCTTTTCTCACCACTACTATTTCCTGAACTGAAACCAAGCTTTTTAGGACCCATGATTATACGTAAAATAAAAAAAACAAAACGTGAAAAAGGAAGATAATAAGTACTGTTAATAACGGAGCGAACAGAGAAAAACCACACGATGCGCACGAGAACAGAGAACTGATTAAGGCGACGCTCGATGGCGTCCCTCCGACGTGCTGCCATCTACCGGCGTTAACAAGAAACTACGATCGACGCTTCGAGAAAATTCTATAAGTATGATTTACGTCGGATGTTGGAGCAAGACTTCGGGTGTCGAGACGAAAATTTGATCGAAGTTTACTTCAGGTGTTGGAACAATCGTATGTAAAGACAATCGTAAGTAGAGGCTTCACTGTGTGTGTGTGTGTGTGTGTGTGTGTGTGTGTGTGTATATATATATATATATATATATATATATATATATATATATATATATATATATATATATATATATATATATATATATATATATATATATATATATATATATAGAATACTTTTAGTACTCAACTTCCCTGTGATGCAATTTTTATTAACGGCAATCGCCATAGTGGCGGTGGGCCCCGCCTATGTGTTTTCTATGGGAATACTTGTCTTTACATAGTTTCTATAGATTCTCCTACGCAAGCTTTTGGTTAACAAAATGGTATTTATTCACTTTCATTTGTCATATCACTACAGCACTGTTTCGCCAATACTTTGTCTTTATAGGGTGATTACTGATTATGTTAGATATAAAATATCTTTTTTATATAACAATTTACCTAAAATTTCGAATAATCTATTCAAAATTTCTTAAAGACTAAAAAAAGGAAAATATATTGAAAGTTTCCGAGATCCTTAAAGAATACACAGAAATTGACTGAGTATATACAATGGTATACACAAACAAAAACGCACACGTCACATACACGCTGGTTTTCACTATCAGAGAGATGTTGCGCATGTCTCGATGTCAAAATCACAGTGCCGCTAGGGTATTCAGGCCCTATGAACACAGAAAGTGACTCCTCAGCTATTTCTGGAATGCTACGTTCCTGTGTAAGAGCTCCTGATTACAGATGTTTAAGGACACCTAGCTTCATCACTTCCCACTTGACAGAGATTCCACTCTCTGCTTGATGGGAGATTGTACATAATACTTATTGAATATCTAATATTAGCCTTTGGAGGGTGTATTACAGCTTCAGCTATTATGAGTCTGTCATAGTTCTCCCTAGAAACGATCTGTGTTCCGTCAATTACTTCTTTCGGGGAAGACTGACGGTCTTGGATATCGATGGAATCTTGGTGTGATCCCCTTATTTCTGTGGGCCAGCATAAGTATTTTGAGTCTGGTGCCAGTCTGTTTGGTTTTGGATTACTTCAGGGGTCAGCATTAAACCCGTTTTTATTTTTGTTGGCCTAGGATGTGTTAAGTGAAGGGTTCAGAAATTAAGAGTTTTAGGAGTTGCTATAAGCATATGATTTGGTGATATCTGCTAAAAATGAGGAAGAATTACAGAGAAGGGTGGTAGGGTGGCAAAAGACTTTGGAAAACAGGGGGTTTTATTGTGATTGTGGATAAGAATAAAGCTATAGTTAGCAGCAAGGATGGTAGGGACATGATAGCCATGTATGAAAGTAAAGGAGCCGTTATAAAAAAGGTAGAACCATTTAGATAATTAGGATCTACTATAAATCAGGAGGGAAGATGTGATGCTGCAGCTGAGAATAAGATAAAAACATCATGGGGAATGTGGAGGGAGGTAGCAGGAGTGGTATGTGATAGGAAAATGACAATCAAGGTAAAAGTAAAGATCTAAATCACAGTAATAGGACCAATGTTAATGTTTGAATCAGAACTTGGGCTTTAAGACGAAAAGTGGAAGCAAAGCTTGAGAGAACAGAGATGAGAATGCTAAGGTTAATTAGGAGAATTTCACTGTTTGAAAGGTTGGAAAATTATGAAATGTGAAGAATGACAGGTGTTGTAAAGATTACTGAGATGATAAGTGTCACGACTGAGATGGTGTGAGCATATGTTACGGATGGACAGTGGAGAGGGAGTGAGTAGGGCTTGAGAGGAACCTGTAAGGGGGAAAAGATCAAGAAAAAGGCACACAATTAGATAGCGAGATAAGGTGAAGGATGATATGGAGAGAGGATGTTTGGGGAAGAGGATGCCTTTTATTGGAGGCATTGGAGAGGGTGCATTAGGCAACAAACTACTTAATGTGCAGATTATGGTAGGAAGATGAAGGCTAATCTGTTCTATTGCTCCAAGGCCAGTACCGGTTCTTCATCACCAGGACCGCTACTATGTTTAGCTTGCGCTTGCTGTAGATTCTGTCTCTTGTAAGGGGTTTTCAGGTAACACCAAGAGAAATTATAAGCCGATCCAGAGTTAAGGAAATGGTAGATGATTATGCTATTTTCATTAGCTTCTGTTCAGCTGTTGAATTTTGTCGAAATTCTTTTTTATAGCCAATTTTATTAGGGTGTCTTGACATCCATTATTGGTTAGCAGTTGTTGAACTTGGTTTAGTTCGGTTTATACAAATTTCATGATGTATCCCAAAACCTCTCTTAAATCAACAGATTTTCTTAATGGTACCTGGTCATGCAGCGGCGCTCTGTGTGAAGTGATTCACGAGACCAGATAAAAAAGAAAAAGTATACGTCTTTTCAAAATGCGCTGTGTAAGCCTTTATTGCTGCATTTTTGTATCCTTCAGAGAATTCTCCGCTTGTATTTGGGCATCTTTTGGCATCGTTGATTTTGCTTATACCGTTATTTTCAATTGGTAATTCTGTTTTTTTGACTATGTAGAACATCGAGGAAAGAACGGGTCTTCAGTTAACTGTATTCCGTTGTAAAGTTGACCCTGGTATTTTTCCCTAGATTGTCAGCTAGTTCTTGTGACATTGCTTTTTCTCATGATGACTAAGCCATCTTTATAGTGTCTGTAGCTCTTTACATTCAGTGTTCTTTAATCTAAAGGTTTTTTTCCTTAGACAGTTGCCATATACATAATTATTCCCCAAAAATTTTCACAGAACGGACACCATAGCTACTACTTTTTTATTTTTGTCAAAATAGTTGTCCATAGTGGGAAAGGAATGGAGCTTCCAGGGTGCTCAACTTTAACTCATCTCTCTAAGGATATCCTCAGATAGAAGTAAAGGTTCCAAGATGAAATCTGTTTACAGTACTCAGTCTGATATTATCTTCATAGTTTCCTCGAGGGGGGGGGGGCGCATTTTGTGATGCCGCTTTCCACAATAAATGAGGCAATACACACACACACACACACACACACACACACACACACATATATATATATATATATATATATATATATATATATATATATATATATGTATATATATATATATATATATATATATATATATATATATATATATATATATATATATATATATATATATATATATATATATATATATATATATATATATATACATACATACAGTATATATATACATATATATATATGTATATATATATATATATATATATATATATATATATATATATATATATATATATATATATATATATATATATATATATATATATATATATATATATATATATATATATATATATATTCTTACGAAGTTGGCCTTGTATAGGAGTAAATATTTTATTATTGTATTTTATTTGTGAATTTGAGAGAAGTATGGCCAGCTTGCAAGGTGATTTCCACACATGTATGTTTATGTAATGCATGTAAATTAAATAAAACTTTTATCATTCATTTAATTGTATTTTTCACTCAATTCAATATATGTAAATTTACGTTATTTTTTAAGAAGTAGCTTTTTATTTCAAGTATTTTGTTGTGAAGTGTTATGTAACCTTATTTATGTATGTTGTATGACTGATACATATATGAACACGAGGGTTACGCAATTCTTATGTTTCCGCATGGTTAGAAAGTGCATGAAAATTCTCGAAGTAGATTTATTCTTTTTTTATTGTTTCGAGGTGAGGGTGGGCGGAGATAGTTGAGAGAGAGTTGCCTCGCCATGTACGTTGGAACTCGTCTGCTACTTAACTAGTTGGTCACTTTGGTGCCTTAAGCCTACCCCCAAGCTTCCAAACCATGTCTGGGAAGGATCTAGAAGAATTAAGTCAATATATATTAGCCTCAGGAATCTATAGGCACAAGAGACCCAGCGTATCCTCCTGAAAGAGCCAAAGTTCGAAAGCACTCTCTCCTCTCAAGTGCGTGACCTCTCAAATGTGAATAAGTTTTTTCCCAACATATATCGTATATACTGTAGTGTGTTGAAACATCGATGAGACTATTGAATGTTAATTCAAGTGTAGTGTGTTGATGTATGTAAATTTAGCATACATTTTTGTAACTGGTCCTGTGAGATTTAGGGTAAACAATTAAGTGTATTTATTTTGCCTAACTATTCGGTAACCTCATGTGAACCAAAAAGACGTAAGCATAAAAGTTGCATATATGTAAATTTCACCATTTTATGTTCATTAGTGTGTTAAAGTATTAACTCTTTCCATTACTTGTCAAAATCAGATATTTGTGTAAAATTTAATCTCCAGTGAAAGAAGTGATTGTATAATATTCATAAAGTAACATTTTCTTGTCTTAGTCTAAAGTTCTGTTCATATTTAATATTTTGAGTGATTTATTTTTGGTTTTAATTCTTTCGAAGTGTTATAACTTTTTATAGAATATATCTATTTTTGTGAAGTGTATTATTTCGATCACCAATATTTCCTAACAGTGCTTTGCTCGTAATCCCTGACTAAGAACAGAAGCAAGAGGTCTTTTTTTTTTAATAGTTAATATTAAGTACTCACCCAGCTTTCTTTTGAGTGTTACGTAAGAGAACTTTGGATATTCAGTGTTCATATATATTGCAGTCTTGGGGTTATGTAATATTCTCAGAGTTTAGGCATTATTTTTCAAGCGTAACAGACTTATGTAATATAATCAGATGAGATTTGGAGCTCGGTAACTTGCATAATTCGTCAGCCGTAATATACGTCACTGTACATACAAGTTTAGTGGACCAGGTCCAGGGTTCGACTCCCAGCCGGTCAGAAGCTGTTGTCTTTGTGTGATTTCACCTGAGGCTCTGATCCAAAGGTTGTTAAGAGATCCAGACATAATTGTATAAAAAATATATGGCTTATTTGAATATGAAAAACATATTATATATATATATATATATATATATATATATATATATATATATATATATATATATATATATATATATATATATATATATATATGGTAGTACCTCAGATTACGAGTTTCATTTACCCTGGGAGCAACCTCACAAGCTAACATGCTCAGATTCTAGAACAATTTTCCCCATATGAAATAAAAAAAATCACAGGATATATTTGACAAGTCCATAATGCCATTATACTCTCTTTTTTAAAGGTTTCGTAATTGTAATTATTAACAATTTTATAACCCCTCACAAAAAAATTTATAACAAGTTTCATTCCACAATAATAGAAATAATTACGTGGAAGGATAATCTCCCTCTATATGTAGCTTTGGTAAAATATTGCAAGTTCTCTGTCTCGAGAAACATTCACTATCACTAACTGAATTGCTTGATTGACACTATATGGGGACTTAGATACCCTTTTTTTTTAAATGCTTTCATCTAATTTTTACAAGGGACCTATCTAGGGCAAAGTTTTGTCATTTCTTTAAAATCTTATGAAAAAGTCTAAATCACTAGACCTTGGTGTGAATAAAAACTGCCCATACGGCACAAAGCTTATGCTCGCAATTCAAATTTGTATGTTCATATCCCAATTTGCTCTTATTCAAAGTTGCTCGACCTACTACTTTATATATCATCATCATCATCATCAGCCGTAACTAGTCCTCTACAGGAAAAGGCCTAGGCATGACTTTTCACTCATGCCTGTTTATAGTCCTTCCATGCCAGCTGATACCAGAAAAGTTTCTTGATGTGTCAATTTATTGTCTTTCCATTCCTCCACTGTATATTAAGCAATCTATTAGGACCCATTCTGTTATTCTTAATGTCTCATTATATGTTGTGCCGATGCCCATTCTTTTTCTTACATGTTAAAAGATTCTCTACTTTAGTTTGCTCTTGTATCCATGTTGCCTCTCTTTCTGTCTCTTCATTATTCTTTCATAGCTCTTCGAGTTGTAACTTGCTTATGTTCTCAGGTTCTTGCAATGCTCTAAGTTACTGATGCATAAGTTAACAGTGGTAGGAACGTCTGATTAAATACTGTTCTTTTTAGAGAAAGCAGGATTTTATGTTTCAAAATCTCATTTTGTTTATCTAATGCCCTCCACCCAATACTTCCCCATCTTTTAATTACAATCTCATGTCCTGGCGAAACATCGTCTGTTATACGTATGTATGTTCATTACCAATCTCTAGAGGTTCGTTTATAACACATTAGTTGTCGCTATATTTTCATTGAAATATTAGTTTTATTCATCTTAAGTTTCAGTTCTACATTTCTGCTTTCTCTATGCAAATGTCCTATCATCTTCAGCCCTTTCTCTCATGATTCACGAAATAGAACTATATATTCAAATCTTAAATTGGTAATGTATTCCCCATAAATGCTAATTCCCACATTTTTCCAAACTAAATCTTTAAAACTTCTAGACATGCTGTGAATAATTTAGGAGAGATGGGATGTACCTGTCATACTCCTTTCTAAAACAGAATTTTCCCACTATCATCATGTAGTTTCAGGATTGCTGTACTTCCGGTATAGATATCTGCCAGTGTTCTAACATAAGATTCATCTGTTCCATGCCATTGAAGGGCTTCAATTAGTGCTGAAGTTTTGACAGAATCATAAGCTTTTTCATAGTTTACAAATGCCATACAATGTAGTTTGTCATTTTCTGCTGATTTTTACATAAGTTGGTTAATTACAAGGATATGGTCAGTTGCTGAATACCCACTTCTAAAGCCTGCTTGCTCTCTTGGTTCATTAAAGTCTAGTGATAATTTTTCAAGTCTCTCTTCTTGTGAATTAGTATAATAATAAAGTTTTTCCTAGCTGTAGGTATACAGCATTCTTGCAAACATTTTGTGTAAAGTTCAGCTAGTTTTATTACTATGAAATCTCCTCCATCAAATCAATTGTTAGGCCCTTTTCTCTTGCTGGGTTGCCTGTTTTCATGTGTACCGTACGTGTATCACACATGCTCGTGAACTGTAACGGCATTTTTGTTTTTTGTATATTGCCGTTATTGATCTCCAATCACACTGATAACCTGCTTACGCCTGTATGGTCCTGCATGATTGTTTGAATTTTTGTGCCGCTCTTGACAGGAACGGGTTGTATATATACTCATGCTCCGTCCAAATGAAGTAAATTGCATTTGACTCGTCTCTCAGTCACCTCCTAATGGCTTGCTTACACACAATACCTTTTGATACTTTCTTTGTTTCTCTTACTGTTATTTTTGGTAATGACTCAAGTGTTTCATTATTCTGCTTGGCAAATTTATTTCTTATATATCTTTTGTACAGTAAATGAAATCCTCTCCAAATTTTATTACTACATCTCTTTTGTTAATATTTCCTTTTTCATCCTTTAAAGCCAAAATCTGTTGGAGACCTGTTCCAAGTCCTCTTTTCATCATTCTATTGCTTTCTCCTTTCTTTGGCATTTCCTCAATTCTTGTCTGTTCGTGTTACGAATCTTTTATGTTTTTACCTTTATTGTTTCAGATACTTCTGCTACGTCTATTTCATCTTTCATAGATTTTACCTCATTTTCAAGCATACACACACACCTATATATAACAGTTTACACGGCAAAGATTGTTAGAGGATCCCAATAAAATTTCTGATTAATGCCCTCTTTCTTCATACACCTGAGAACATTATGATACCTAAAAAAAATAATTTTTCACTCGAGAAGTTAACTAATAAACTGTAATTGTTCAGCGGCTGCTCTCCATGTGATAAGGACAGAAGAGATACTTTAGTTATGGTAAGCAGCTCTTCTAAAAGAACACTTCAAAACCAAACCACTGCCCTTGGGCAGAGCCATAGCCACTGTACCATAGTCTTTCACTGTCTTGGGTTAGAGTTCTCTTGCTTGAGGGTGCACTTGGGAACACTGTTCTATGTTTTCTCATTTTCTCTCATCACTGGGCTATTTTTCCATGTTATAGCCCTTGAGCTTACAGTATCCTGCTTTTCCAACTAGGGTTATAGCCTAGCTAATAAAAATAATAATAATAATAATAATAATAATAACTAATGCACCAGTTTCTTGTCCACTACAGGAATAGTCATACCTGGGGTTTGGCCATTTTCATCACCACGCAGACCAGCGCAAATTGGTGATGATGGGAGACGTTAGTCTGATGGCTGAAATCAAACCAACCTTGTATGAGTGGCCTTCCCTAGTACAGCTTTGCTGATCATGGCAATTCATAAATCCTCAAACTATCTTTGAGTAACAAGACACAGAAAGGAAATCTCTCTCTCTCTCTCTCTCTCTCTCTCTCTCTCTCTCTCTCTCTCTCTCTCTCTCTCTCTCTTTTATATATATATATATATATATATATATATATATATATATATATATATATATATATATATATATATATATATATATATATATATATATATGTCAGTCTGTGTGTTTGTATGTGTGTCTGGTGCGTGTGCGTATATATGCGTGTGTGTGTGTATATATATATATATATACATACATATATTATATATATATATATATATATATATATATATATATATATATATATATATATATATATATATGTCAGTCTGTGTGTTTGTATGTGTGTCTAGTGCGTGTGTGTATATATGCGTGTATGTGTATATATATATATATATATATATATATATATATATATATATATATATATATATATATATATATATATATGTGTGTGTGTGTGTGTGTGTGTGTGTATGTGTGTGTACACATACATATAAATATATATATATATATATATATATATATATATATATATATATATATATATATATATATATATATATATATATATATATATACTTTCAACTGTCTTTGTTTTTTATCGATTTTATAGTATTCCGCATATCATTTGATATCCATGGCTTTCTCCTTGTTATTGCATGACCTAAGACTTCACCAGCAAATGACTTATATTTTTTCTTAATATCACACCATGCTTCATAACTTGTCCAGTATTGATAGTGAAGTCAAAAGAAAAGCCAGGAATGACTGGAGAGAGTATTTAGACAGAAAAGCAGATGAGGCTGACAAAGCTATGAATTCAGTGACTGGCTATATTGTAAGAATTGCTCATAGAATTATCATTGAAATCTCTACTGGGGCAAAGAAAAAGAAGCATATACCCATCAAAAAGAGGGATGGATCTGTTATAACTACAGAAGATGAAGAAAGACACCGTTGGGTGGAAAACTTAAGTGAAGTCATAAACAGGAAATATGGAGCGAATAATTTTATTGATATACCAGAAGGTGGTGAAGACCTTGGTGTGCCCATGAATGAATTCAGTGTTTTAGAAGTCGAACCTATCCTTAAAATACTCAAGAGATGGAAAGCCCCTGGATACGATGGAATAAATGCCGAGATGACATTGGCCGAAAATAAAGTGACTCCCAGAATACTTACTGTATAAGATTATTTTGTAGAATGTGTCCTAAAGAGGCAAAACCTGATGAATGGGAGTTAGGGCTGTTGGTGAAAATAGCTAAAAAAGGAGACCTGACTGATTACAATAATTACTGAGGCATAACACTAACGTCAGTTGTTATGAAAATATATAGTATGCTTATTCTTAAGAGACTGGAGAGAACGATTGATGAAAAGCTGAGAGATGAACAAGCAGGATTTAGAAAAGATAGAAGTTGCACTGACCAAATTTTCATTTTGAGACATGTTGTACAGCAATGCATAGAATATAAAAATCCCTTTTTGATGGTATTGTGGAATATGAAAAATACTTTGATAGTGTGCACCGGCCAATTTTGTGGAGAGTCCTGTGTTATTATGGGATTCCTCTTAAATATGTGAATTCGATGAAGTCGGTTCATGAGCATAGCAAGTGCAAAGTTAATATTAATGGAGTCTTATCAAGTGAGTTTCCAGTGAACAGTGGAGTACTCCAAGGGAATGTGTTGTCACCTATGTTGTTTATCCTCATCATGGATTTTGTAATGTGTAAAACAATCGGGACTGGATTGGTGATAGAAATTTAGCAGACCTAGAGTATGCTGATGATGCTGTCCTTGTTACCAGAACACCGCAGGATTTGCAATGCTTGCTTACCAGAATGCAGGAAATATCACACGAGGTTGGGCTGAAGATAAATAGAAGAAGGACAGAGATGATGAGAACGGAGTATGCAATGGAAGATGAAATATTGGAAGGAGAAAGGATTAATGAAGTAAAATCATTTATGTATTTATGAACTATGATCTCAAATACAGGGTCTTTAGAATTGGAGTTTAGTGAAAGATTGAAAAAAGCAAATCAAACAATGGCTAAATTAAGTAAAATTTGGAAATCAAACCGCCTAAAATTGCAAAAAAAATAAGACTATATATCAGTTTAGTGGACATGAGTCATAGTATGACAATGAAACAATTTCCAATAGATTTAGTAGATTTGAGAATAAACCCCTCAGAAGGATAATGGGAATTAAATGGCAGGACAGGATGCTATATGTGGATGAGATCATGATGAGGGGTAGATGGAGATGGTTTGGGCATTCACTTCGCACTCTCCTAGGGAGATTAGTTCACCAAACGTTTAGCTGGGCTCCACAAGGTAGTAAAAGAATGGGAAGACCCAGGTCTACATGGCTAAGGACTATGAAACGCGAAGTAGGAGATGATGAATGGAGAAGTATCGAATTAAAAGCTCAAGACAGAGACGACTGGCAAAATCTAACCGAGGCCCTTTGCATCAATAGGCGTAGGAGGAGGAGATGATGATGATGATGATGATGATGATATATATATATATATATATATATATATATATATATATATATATATATATATATATATATATATATATATATATATATATATATATATACATATATTTTATTATCCAAACCAGCTTATTATTCAAACCAGCTAAGTAAGTAGGCTATATTTCCATGGTGATTTCATAACTTTTCATTTACTACATATATGATCAATCATATATGTTCTATATATATATATATATATATATATATATATATATATATATATATATATATATATATATATATATATATATATATATATATATATATATATATATATAATGTGTGTGTGTGTGTGTGTGTGGGTGGGTGTGTGTGTGCGTGTGTGTGTGTATGTGGGCCTGTGTCTGTGTGTGTGCCTGTGTCTGTGTCTGTGTTTTTGTGTGCGAGATATTTTATTCATATGACGAAGTGGAATACATAGGGGGTTCATCGAGGATCAAAACAACGGGTTTTTATACAGAAACCTCTTGAAGAGGATAAGCCATCACAGCCGTGAGGTTGTATTCATTTCCATGGTCATGATCCTTTTCAAGGACACTATCTACCTCTATATTTAGCTCATCTTTATCCTCTAATTCACTCTTAATGTTAATCAAATATGAATAACTTGCTCAAATTCTGCTCTTCAGATAAAGTTTTCCGATCCATGATCGAAATTGAAACAAGAAAAAAAAAATAGGAAAATTGGTATAATCCACTATAAATGGGAACCCTACAACCAACATGCCATTAAATCGTGTTGCCAAAACATCTATAAACGATTACTATAAGCAATAACACTATACTCACTGAAAAAAAAAATGCATTATATTGAATTTTGGAAAACTTTTCATAATAGACCATAGTAACATACACAGTAAATAGGTTACATATACACTTCCAGAAAAATTTTGAATGACAGTTTCCATGAAAGGGTGAGAGAACGGACAACGACAGTTGGTGCCTCAGCAGTGTCTTTTGTGTAACTAATCGTTGCTGGGTTAATTTCTTCTCTAAAATAGACCCAAAGCAGTGCAGAAGCAAAAAAGTAGTTTCGCGCACATAGGAAATAGCGTATTGGATACTCATTTACCTTATTAGAGTTAAGAGGGACTCCATAATAAAGAAGGACTCGCCATAAAATTGGCCGGTGCACGCTATCAAAGGCTTTTACATGGTCAACAAATGCCATCAAAAGAATTTCTATATTCTACACATTGCTGTACAACATGTCTTAAAATTGAAACTTGGTCAGTAAAACTTCTACCTTTTTATAAGTCCAGCTTGTTCATCTTTCAGCTTTTCGTTGATTTTTCTCTCTATTCTCTTCAGAATAAGTATACTCTATATTTTCTTGTCAATTGGCATAAGTTGGTGGCCTAAATAATTATCGTAAATCAGTCAAATCTTTTTTTATTTCTTTTTTTACCAACACTCCTAGCTCCCTTTCATCAGGTTTTATCTCTTCACGCGACATTCTACAAAGTAATCGTGTAAGTATTCTGGGAGCCACTTCATTTTCAGCCAGCTTCAGGTATATTGATCAAAAAACTCCCTTCATATCTTCTATTCCTGACCTCAGTAAAGTGTTCCCTGCAACAGTGACTTTCTTCACCCTTTGTTGTTATAACAGACCCATCTCTCTTTTTAATGGGTATCTACTTCTTCTGTGCCCCCTTAGAGATTTGATTAAGCACTCTCTGAATTTCTAGCTATGTCAGTCTCATCTGCTTTCCTGTCTAATTATTCTCACCAGTCATGCCTGCCTGTTCTTTTGACCTCACTATCAATACTGGAATACATAGCATGCTCTTCCTTATCATTTTCAATGCTTCCTCGAAAAATTTCAACAATCAATTTCTGTCTTTGTTTCCTTTTTATAATATACAAAGTTTCTTTTGATATCCATGGCTTTCTTTTTGTAAATTACAAGTCCCAAAAATACATTACCAACTGAATGATATACCGTATGTTCTTAATATCATATCATTCTTCATTAATTGCCTGCTATTCGTCTCTTAAAATCTCTAAGACTGCAAATCAATTCCTTCATTCAGTTGAAAATGTTTCTCTGTGCTCATCTTCTAGAAGCTTACTTGTATGTAACAAGGTATTATATTCACATTTCTGTTTGGTGCTTTCAGTTTTAATTTCAATGTGGCAATGTGGAGCTGATGATCAAAATAAATATCTGCACCTCCATAGTTTCTTACATTTCTCAAAGTCCTCCTTCCCTATTTATTATTGGCTATTTGATCTATTAACTTACTTTACTTTAAGAGGTGCTTTTCTGGTCCTATATAGCAGGGGATCCCTACTCTCTACAGGACCTTCACAGTTATTTTATCACGTTCGTTCAAAAGCATACAACATTTGACACTGCACATTACTCGTTTATTATCAAATCCACACTAGCAAGGCACTTAAAGAACAAGAAAGTCTCCAGTTTCCTCTCGAAAGCCTTAATATCTTAAGTCTTTCGGATGTCTAGTGGGAGCTTATTGTATAGTCTCGTGGCCATATATTTAAATGTCTAGAGCCTATAGTAGACATATATCTATATTCCAATAATATGAATCCATCTGTAACTAATCTTGTGTCAATACGATTTATTGACTGTAAAATATGTAGCAATTCTCCTAGATATTTTGGACTTCCAGTTCTGATAACTTAATCAGGTATTGTACTTAATTTAAACTCAATCCTCACTTTAGTAGGCAGCCAGTGTAAGTAAATTAGTGTAGGAACGATCCTTTCTAGGGTGGTACACCTTTTATCGGTTTTGTTCCTCTGTTTATGTTTTGTAATTTCTGAAGTTGCACTATTGGTAAATTGTAGTAGATGTAGTTACAGCAGATAATCCTGGTTATAACACAGTTTATCACAAGTTTCTTCACAAAATGTTCATCCAGATACTTCTTTATAAAAGCAATGTTTCTCAGATGATAATCAACAGTCTTTACATAATTTATTTGGGCATTGAAAGACAAGTTACAGTCAAGTAATACGCCTAGATTTTTTTAATTGCCACATGGTGAAGTCCATGTGTATTTGCGGATGTCCTTATACTGGGAAAGAGAACCTCCAATGAAAATATTAAATGTTGAACAGAAACTTATAAAAGGCATTAAGTTTTCATTTGCAACTTCGCCAAGACTCTCAACATCCATCACATTCTCTATACCTTGATTATTCCTTCAAACTTCAGCATTGAGGTCACCAATTACACTTTTCATATCTCTCTCTCTCTCTCTGGGATCTCATCTATTACACTTTGCAGTTCTTTATAATATTCATCTTTCCTTTCTTCAGAAGAATAGTTAGTTGGTGCCTAGCAAATTATAACACTCACATTGCAGTGCTTTGATTCAAACTTTGCAAGTAGCAATCTACTATATACAGCTCTGAACTCAGATAATGCCTTTTCTGCTTTTGGTGTTATCATCATTCCAAGCCCTTCTGCTCCAACGTTATCTGTTCTTTCTGAACACACACACATTTTATATATATATATATATATGTATATATATATATATATATATATATATATATATATATATATATATATATATATATATATATATATATATATTTGTCACTATGCTGGAGGAAGGATCAGAAAAAAAGGAAATTCTTGGACTAGCGCTTTCGTATTGTCATACCTCTTCAGGTCCAATTGATACAAAGTTAAGTACATGATCAAAGTCACCTTTGCGACAGCAGTAAACAAGAAATAATACAATAACATAAAAAATTAGCACACAACTAGTTTAAAATTATAGATAGTTTAAAAATCAGTGAGTTTAAAAATTACAGCTAGTTTAAAAATGACAATTGTTTAAATACATTGTTTATAAGTAGTTCATCAAGTTTATACATTCCTGGGCTATTGTTGATCAATTTTACACGGTTTTTCTTTATGATGCAGGATTCTATGATATTGCGTTTTGTTATGTCCTTACAATATAAAATTTCTTTTGCCCCTTTCCAATTAATAGTGTGATTATGGTTATTCCTATGCTAAAACAAACTACTTGTTTGGTTTCCTGTTCGAACATTATATCTGTGCTGTTTTAGTCTCGTTTCAAGGTCTTTACCACTTTGTCCTACATATCTTTTATTGCATTGATTACATGGGATTTCATAAACACATCCATTGCTTTGTACAGGTGAATTTCTAATTAACATATCCTTTAAAGTACCATTTTTAAAAATAACATTAACATTAAAAACTTTCATTAATCTAGGAATTGTCAAGAAATTATTGTGGAAGGGTAAGATGAGAAGGTTTTGCATATTAAAATCAGTTTTAGAGTCAGTTTCATAAAAAGTTTTCTTTGCTTTATAGAAAGCTGTGTCGATAAAATTCTCCGGGTATTGTAAATTACCTGCAATTTCCCGGATCTTCCCAAGCTCAGCTTCAAGGAATTGAGGGCAACTGACCCGCAGTGCCCTTAAAAACATAGATGAAAATACCATCATTTTTGTCCTAGGATGATGATTGGAGTAAAAATGAACGTATGAATCCACATTTGTCGGTTTTCTATAAACTGAGAATCTAAAACCTCTATCATTTCTTAAAATTAACACATCTAAAAATGCCAACCTATTGTCTACTTCTATTTCAATTTTAAATTTTATAGTCGGTACTAAATTATTTATTGCTGTTAAAAACATGTTTTCATTTTTGTTGATGGGCCAAGCACAGAATATGTCGTCAACATACCTTACCCAAAGGATGCCAGTAGGTAGTATTCTTGGAAGGTATATGGTTTCAAAAAATTCCATATATAAATTACTCAACAATGGTGACAGAGGGTTTCCCATTGCCATGCCAAATTTTTGTTCATAATATTTCTTTCCAAAGACAAATTTGCAACCCTTAATACATAGTTTTATTAATTTTATCATGGTGTTGGAATCAACAGAGAAAGTATATTTTTCAATTTCTTCCTCGAGAAATTCTAGTAGTTCATCTACTGGCACCTTCGTGAATAGGGAGTTGACGTCAAAACTTATCATCTTAAAATCATAATTAAAATTGAACCTTCTCAACCTGCTAATAAAATCAATATTGTTCTCAACAGACACACCTGAAATATTTCCGAGCATAGGAGACAACTCTTTAACTAGCCACTTTGATAATCTATATGTACAGGAGCCCACAGAACTTATAATAGGTCTCACGGGATTATTTTGCTTATGTGTTTTAACAAGAAATAACCCATTAGATAAAACCAACGCTTCATTCAACAGAAATATCAAAACTATTTTAAAAGATTATAAAGAATTCTTACCCAGGTTTACAACTACTTGTCCAACTTTACCATATCTGTATGGAGTTGTTAAAACACATAAGCAAAATAATCCCGTTCTCGTGTGAAGAGACTGCGTCAAAAGCAGAAAACCACTGCACAAGCTTCATCCAAAAAACTGCGATCAGCGACTTCCTATGGAACAGGAAAGGGTAAAATATTCTGTGTCATCTGCGATGGAGATGACAAGACCAATTTACGCAAGGTAGAAACTGATAAAGTTGATGCCAACCTTAAAAGCTGGGCAAATTTGAATAAAAATTTTCAGTTGATTGGAAAACTGGTTGCACAAGCAGCCGATGCCCATGCCGATGACACTATCATGTTAAATGTTACTTGCGTCTTCAAGATTCTGGAAGAGCTGCTCAAAGCCGAGCTTCCACAGGCCCTGCTCCACCTCAGTTTGACCCAATCGCCATGGCACAAATAATAGCCATTGTTAAGGATTCTGACTTAGTGTTTAAGCTCTCCTCTCTTCGTCACATGTATCGGACACTGGTGGAGAAACAAGGGAGTCCATGTGTGGACACCAGGGAGCCACATTCAACATGATTTAAAGATCATCTTCTGGATCATCTTCCTGAATGGGGCGAGTTTTCACAGGGGAAAGAAATATACTTTTTCTAATTCTACCAACGTTGCTGACTTAGTTACAAAAGCCCATGATACCCTGCTTAACCAAGATGTTGTTTTATTTTTTATGCGGGCCGCGGTGATTTTACGAAAGCTTTGTCTTATGAAGCAGAAATCACTCAATGGGTCATTTTCGTCAGACTGCCTTACTGCTCCTGTACCAGAAAAGCTTCGGAGCTTTATGAATGTAATTCTTCAAGGTCCATCCATCCTGCGAGATCAAAGAAATATTGAAATGGATAATCATGTACAAGGCAGGATAAGGATTGCATGCGTCATTTCACTGATTGTCATTTACAACACCTAGCATGGTACACACCATGTCACTAAGACAAGCACCATACGACACAGAGTAGAACACGATACCCCATTTGTTCTGTACAAAGGCCTAAAAATGCATGGAGAAGTAGGACTGATGAAGAAGATAGAAAATGTTTACTAAGACAGAATGTCAGTGTCCTGTGATTGTGTGATGCAGGTAAAAAAAAACTGTCGCACGAGCAGTATGCAAGCGTCATGCTGAGGATGGAGTTGTGTTGCCAACATATATGCAAAGGAATGTATTTGTGACCTATGACATGGACAACTTGGATAGTCATAGCAAAGGAAACTTTTCTCAGGATGAATTTCACGGCACCGCTTTGAGTGCAACCAACCATCTATCTTGGGGAAACCAGGGTGAACAGCGAGATCCTACTGAGCTCGACTTCTCTGATACATCTGTACCACAACTTCCGGACTCATATATTATTATACAAAAAGTAGAGCTATCTAACGAGCCTTTTTTCCACCCAGAAACACCAATGGGCAACTTCGACCAACTAAAAACTTCATAGACACAGCCAAGGGGAAGGATGAAGCTTGGATCAAACACGTTGCCACGGTACTAGTACAGAACACAATTTCAGCTGACAAAGTTATCACCTAGTCGGGGTACAAATCTCGACTCATGAGTGAGGACTCTTTGAAACCACCAGCAGTGATAGGGGTTTTGCCACTTTTTACAGAAAAAGCAGCTTCTTCATCCATGATAAAGCATGCAATGCACCTCACTATACAAGGTACACAGTTTCTGAATCCTGGCCAGACTAGTATCCTAGGTGCCAATCAGCCAATTTATGCCATAGCAAAGCAACTGAAATGGACATTCTAAGATATTCTTGGAGAAAATAAGCTGGTTCTGATGCTCAGAGCTTTGCACATTGAAGACAAGATTCATCAGATGATTGGAAAGCTACCAAGAAATTAAGGATGGGCGACAGCACTTTCTCAAGCACAGTTTCTGACATCTGGACACGCACAGCCCCCCCTTGATGAGCATCACATCAAATGTACACGTTACGTGCACCAAGTATCTATGATGTCTCTTCCTCTCCTGAAGAATAGGGCATATTTAGCATACTGTTCCGAGGTTCTCAAGGCACCACAGTCACGGGAAAATTGTGATGAACTCAAAAGAGCAGAAAGCCCACAGTTCAATTATAGGTCCACCATCATGGAGCTTGAGCTGCTCTTTTGCCGCTTTATCCGCTCTCTGCGGGAAGGGGATTTTCTTCTCTATGTCCAAGTATGTGATGAGCTTTGTCCATGGTTTCACGTGATGGACCGCACAAACTATGCGAGATGGCTGCTAGTATATGTTCAGGATATGGTGCAGATAGCTGAGAGTCACCCAGATGTACATGCCGAATTTCTGAAAGGGAACTTTGCTATTCAAAGGTCAACGAATGAATTCAGCCTTATTGGGAAGGATCAGTCTCATGAAAAATCGAACAAGAGCCCTACGAAAATCCTGAAGCACTCACACTTTACATACTGACAAGTCCAGATTGTTCCCGGTGTGTTGAAGAGTTTGAGATGGTTTTGGACACCACGAGCTCAAGCACAGCTGACCATGAAGCACAGAGCTTGCAAGTAAAATACAGGAAAGATGTCCTGTCATTTGTTGAAAGTATCGAAGAGCTAGGAAATCCTTTTGTTGCTGGTTCGGAACTTGTTGAGTTGACACCCAAGAAGTCATGGATCAAGAAGTCGTCACATCTCTCTGCCAAATCCATGAAATTGGAAAAGATCTTCATGAACAATATGTTGCAAAAACATTCACCAAAGCAACTGTGCCAGTGTCCAACATTATCCGATGTAACAACATCCTAACCTTTGCCAATCGACCTGACTTATCCAAGAAAGCAACAAAGCCAGTGGTACACAGAAGAAAAACATGACTCTTATCACACAACTCGTCCTGTCACTTCAATCACGACCAGATGCTGATATGGAAGAGTTTTTTGCTTTGAAAATCAAAGGGAACCACCAAGTTTGGCTGACCATGGCTCACTTAGATCTGGCAGCAAGTCTGATATTCTGGAATGCATCAAAGCTCCGACTGGTCAGTCATCTCAAGCTAGGCGTGCAATGACTGTTGCGCTGGACATGGCAGCAGTTATTCACATGGTGCGACCAACATCACCAAAAACATTTTTCGAGTAAGCTACACAACAGATGATCCCGTTCCTGAAATCACAGATAAATCCAGCAGTTTCCCGCACTAATGCCATATAGGACACCTATCCAGAAGAGAGTTTGAAGTCCCTCACACATCAGCATCATGGTACAGGTTCACAATCTAGGGTTGGAAGTGGCAGCACACGAATTCCAAAACATGATTGGAACAGTGGATTCCCCATGAACAACAACAACAAGGAGTTGTTCATTTTCCTTAGTGAAGAGATAGTCAAGAATGACTGGGGCGGGAAACTCCTGCTCAGAGCCAAAGGCAAAAACGTTCTATCCAACAGACAAGCCAACGTCTCAGCACTCCAACTCTGTAATCATGCCGAGGCCGATAAGAGGATATTCTTTCATATAGCACACGCAGCAGTCCAGGGCCACAAGACAGCTATTGTCCGTACTGTTGATAGTGATGTGGTATTCCTTGCCATACAATTCTCCTCAAGCCTTGGTTCCTTGGGAGCTCTAGGTGTGTTTTGGGAGTGGCAAAACAGTCTGTGACATCCCCATCCATGACATCTGTAATCACCTTTGACCTTCCAGATCTCTCGCATTGCCCCTTTTCCACGCAATAACAGGGTGTGACACAACATCACAGTTCCTTGGATGTGGCAAAAAACAGCTTGGACATCCTGGCAAAACACTCCAGGACTCACAGAAACACTGATGGCTTTGACCAATAATCCAAACGTCCTCAGCCTCGATTCTCTACACATGCAGAATCTGGAACGATTTGTGGTCACCATGTAGAGCAAGGGATGTGGACTGACCAGGGTCAACAAAGCTAGACTTCGTCTATTCACGAGTGGCAAAAAAACCCTGGAGAACATTCAACCCAAACAAGCAGCTTTGTTTGAACATCTCAAGCGGGCTCTGCTTCAAGCAAGCTTCTACTGGAAACAGGCAACCACAGTTCGCCAGACTATTCCCAGTTTCACCGCTTGGGGTTGGCAAAAAGAAAGCACTGCTATTTGGTTACCACACTGGACAACACTTGAAGATGCCAGTAAAGCTTGTTCCATCCTCCTGCACTGTGGCTGCAAACAGGCTTGTACAGGAAACTGTAAACGTAGCAGAGCTGGAGTCTTGTGCACCGGGCTGTGCAAATGCAAAGCCAGGTGTATCAATAATGATAATACTTAGACAAATACCTTCTACAGTGACAGTCCACCAAGAACAGACTCGTAAAATTTCTTCATTAGTGAAAATGTTAAGAAACAAACTGAACCACTAAATGTATATACAATAAATGTCCGTATTAAAATACATATTTTAGTCCAATAATTTCATTTTCAAACTTTAGATTGGCAAAAGTACTTGTGCTATGTGAAATTTGAGCTCAGATTCAGATTCCTTGAGGTCAAAAACCAATACAAAGTGCTTTTACTTTGTATGAGCTGCAAAGTTATGACAAAATGAAATATCGAGTGGTGGCCATATTAAATTTTGCCAATATGGCGACCCCAGTGGATATCGTCTTTGGTGCCCTCAAGAAATTGGTTCAATATGACATCATCTACATCTGTGCCAAATTTCATACTTGTAGACAAATCTGAACGATGGTCCCACTAAAGGCCTGGACTATAAGATTTCCTTACCAATCCCCTCACAATGTGTTTCGCTAAGGTCCAAGATATAAGAACTATATTTCATAAATTCATTTTCCCTTGCTGTTACTTCCCAATCTGATTCCTGGTTCTAACATTCAATTTACCAATTTTCAATTTTTCTTTAGTATTCATAAACCGGGAGATTCTTAGCATCGTCCTAAGCCCAGGACTGAGGGCCATTTTGTTATTTTCTCTTTCCATAGACTGACTGAATCTATAGAGAATTCATTGGCTAAATTCATCAAATGATAGCCAATTCCTCATGATGAGCAGTGCCTATCTAACTAAGCAAGTGGCCCCTACCAGTTCATACTACTGTAATTCCAGTAAGATCATCTGACAGGCATCAGTAGAACCCAAAAAGACATCTTGTGTATAGCCTTAAACCCAATCCCTCACCGTGCTACAAATGCTTTCATCGAGATTTAGGGGGGAGGGACATTTTCTCAACACCCAAAGTTCTTGTTACTCCACCAGGATGCTCATCCGCCTTTATAAGCCCTGTGAAACATGGAATACAATATATATCACCTAGCACGGTAAGTGTAACGCTACATAATTCTAAATCTCATATCAATTGAGTAACATTACCATTTATCCATTAAGTGCAAAATGAACCTCTTCTTACTAACTTACAATAAGTGACAGACAACATAGAAGGTAAGATATCACCTTTCTAAAAAAAAAAAAAAAAAAAAAAAAAAAAAAAAAAAAAAAAAAAAAACACCATAAAATACCATTTGAATCAAAACCTCCATAAACAGCAAGTTCATCAAGTGTGTTTTAATCCAACGCGATCGAAAAGCTAAACTAGTTGATTTATCTTCAAGGAAACAGGAATGAGGAAAGTAGAGTTTCTCATTACTCTGCTTATAGTCAAACACATCAGTTGAAAGGTTTACCTTTTTCTTTGGACACTAAGTAACAGAGCTATTTATTTAAGCAAAGAATGAATGAATAATTGATAATTATCTGGCATCATAACTTCAATGGTCATTGATGCCAAGTAATTAAGATTGAGAAATATTGCAGAAAAAAAATATGAATAAATAAATAACTTAATTAGAAAAACATTCAGACCACAAAGAAAACCAGCTTCTAATATGAACGTTAAAAACTGGCATCATAAACATTTCCCCCAAGAATCCTGTTGAGGATATATCTGCCCTCCTCGCCACGACTTTCCGTGAGGAATCGTTTTCCGAGATCCCCAACATTGGGACATTCATCAAGAACACTTTTTGCTGGATAAGTGTGGCCAATTATCAGTAGTCAGAGGGAAGTTCCCAACTTCTAGGCATATTGTCATGGCTCCATGGAATGATAGGCCTTGTGATCCCTAACTCTTTCTGATCCATATAACTCCAATAATATTGTCAAATATCAAGAGATCTTTTGATACAAAAGTGGATATCTCCCCAAAAGTAGTTTGTTTAATGCCTCTTTTATTTCCTGCACACTAACGTAAGTTGGAACCCAACAAAACTAAACTTCCTTTCCAGCACTACTAGAAATATAGTCACTCTTAAATTTTGTAAAACCAAAGAGCTGGTTAGATTAAAAACAGTCAATGCCTGCAAGCACTTTTTGCATTACTAAAAGTGACAAAATTGCCTTCTTTCAGTACTGAAGTTTTTCTTAATAGCATTCAAAATACCACAGAGTTCTGGTGTAAGAATATGTGATTCTAAAGGGAGTTCATATTTATAACTGAAAGAATTATTTTACACGCCAGCATTGGATCTAGAAGCGTTTGTAAACATGAACATGGTATCCCTATATTGTTATGCATGTTCCACTAAAATAAATAAAATTTCCTCATTTACCATATTGCTTCTAGGGACAATAGAATAGTTACACAGAAGGGAACCTCTGCAAGTTTCCTGGGAGGGTAACTAAATTAGTACCTTAAACTGTAGAACCAGACTCCTGGAAAGATTCAGGTATTTAATGTTACATTCTGAATCCTTAAGGCTTTAGGGATGTAGAGAGAGTCATAGTAAGGAAAGAAATTCTCTTTATTGGGAGTTTCATAATCCAGTGAACCAGTAAGCCTCTGTAACCTATACTAGTATCTAACCATATAAGACTGGTATTATAAGTCCATTAACCACTCGCTCAAAAGTTCCAGTAAGGCAACATCACCATTGTTAAAGACTTCACAAGACCCCCCAAACCCCGTAAGTCTTTCACGAAATAAAAGATGAAAAAAAAAATTCTTGAAAATTAAAATTACTGCCAAATCATACAGCTTCTATAACGTTTAAAAAGTTCCAGAAGATCAGGATTACTGCCGCTGATTTGATACCCTCGTAGCAAATAGAATCTTAAATCTTCAACTTGGTAGGGGAGGCTGGAGAAAATATTTTACATCCATTTAAAAATTTAGATAAAATAAGGTGTTTATACAGACTTATAAGAATCTGACAATCTTCTCATCAAAATGCATGGGACAAGAAATTAAAAATATTTAAAATCTCTAACATTTCACTTTTACTTTTTGAGATGTGAAATCCAAGTCTACATTCTTTCAAAGGTTAACATACATTTTCAGGAATCTAGAACACCGATGTTCAACAATGATATTAAGAGAAAAGATGTTAATTTACTCTATCATAATTCTCAAATTTGAACACAATGATGAGTTAGAATATTTATCCATTATTTATATTTCCTAACCATCCCTATGAACAAATGGCTGTAAATCTTCATAGAAATCAAGGTGCATGAAAATATATGTCAAAATACCAAGAAAATTAGATTGTTTTCCATAAATACCAGACAAACTGAATTACTGAATGGCAAGGACTGTTCTACCACTTAACATCTGCAAATTTATAGCAAAGATTTCCAAATTTTTCCCATACACGATTAAACTTTGGTTATTCATACAAAATTATATTGATATCTTTTCAAGCTAATCATCAGGGAATTTCAGGTGTATAGCATTTTTTTCTTAAAGTCTATCCCCCAATTAGCATGACTGCTAAAGTTCATGCTCGTACTCCTCATAATATAAGTTTTAGATTCAGATTGAATATAAAGATCATCATGCTAGGAATACATGATACAGCAGAGGTGGCTTCCTCCTCGAGGGTTATATTGAGTCCTAGGGGCCAAATACTTCCTTGGGCATGGGATATCAGAGTCAGTCATTGTCTTTTGTAAACAGAAGAGAATTCTTTAATTGATAATCTAAACTCCAACAGTTTGAGCTAAGTACTTAATAGTTCTACTGTATGATTCTGATGGAACTATTTTTCTTTTCTAGAAAGATCCTTGTCAAGTCCCTTCCCAGATAAGATTTTTTTTTTCTTTGGGGTCTTTTGATTTTTCGAGGAATCCTCCAGACACTTCTAATTCCTCCAGAAACAACCTGCTACTATAAATGATTGAAGGGTAGCAACATTTTTCCCATGCTTCTAAAAACTAAAGCAAATCAAGACAAAATTTCAGCCCTTTATAAAACGATGCCACAGCTGCCAAGTGTCAGTAGAATAGTCAGTAGTTGCTCTACCGCCCTGCAAGGAGGCATTATGTGCATAGATATAAGTTCTAAACCTTCACCTATTGCTCCAGATTCCAATAACGCGAAAGCCGTTGATGAAACTAATGAAAGCCTACTTGAAAAGAAGTGACTTTCAGAAGATTATAGATGTTTCAGGCTCAGTCATATTAGCTTTCATTTTTGTACTTCCTTTCTTTTCAGAAAACTCTAATAAAATGGGTGTTGGGTTCTATTTGTGAAGGGACATCCATGTAATGCTTTTGAGAAAACTATTCATCCATTTAGCATAAGTATTGGTACTTTTTTAAATAAGTATTTTCTACATTTCCCATTTTATGCCAAATGATTTACGCTACATGTAATAAGTTTAGGGACTATTGTATTTCCCAGGTGTTTCTTTGCCACAAATTATACATATTTCTGGGTCTGCTTCTTTACCTAACATTGCAAGATATATTTGGTAGTATATATAATGCCTTGGTGATTGTACGTACAGCTATAATTTCATTTTATACAAGGATGCTCACTTTGTATCAGAAAACGTAAGGATGTCAAACATATGAATACAAATTGTCAAGGGAATGTAATATGCTAATCCATCTTTGCCTTATTTTTTTTTTTTTTTTTTTTTTGGCAGCAATAACAATGAAGACTTTGAGCTATTGTTGAAGCTTTTATTCCAATAAATTAAGCTATTGTCAAGAACGCACACCACACTTACGGTAATTTGAAGTTCCCATGCGGTAAACATTTTACTTTGTTACCTTTGTTGTAAATAATGTTATATATATATATATATATATATATATATATATATATATATATATATATATATATATATATATATATATATATATATATATATATATATATATATATATATATATATATATATATATATATATATATATATATATATATATATATATATATATATATATATATTTAGGACTTCAATCAACATTGTCAGTTTACTCGACAAAGGAAATTTTTCATGTCCTACCTAACCACTTAAATGCCAGAGAGGATTTCAGAGGCAACAGTGTTCACTATGTTTTCCTCTTTCTAAAGAAAAATCAAAATATTCCTTATGATATGGCAGTTTTGATATCCGTTATGGCATCTTTTTAAAAAACTGCGTAATTCCCCAGTGGATCTACAGCCAAGCTGGGTTTGATCAGAAATAAGATAAATGATTTATTATCACTACCAATAACTCCTAATTCTTTCCCATGTCCACACACTTTTCCTTGCTTGGAATCATTGCAAGTTTCTTTACACTGTTGCATGACCCAGATATACAGTACTTTATGTAATAGGGTCTAACACTGAATTTACACAAGTTTTATATATATATATATATATATATATATATATATATATATATATATATATATATATATATATATATATATATATATATATATATATATATATAAATGGATAGATATATATATATATATATATATATATATATATATATATATATATATATATATATATATATATATATATATATATATATATATATATATATATATATATATATGCTGGAGAACCTTAACAAAAGGAACCATCCACTTTTCAGAAGTTCCATTCTCTTCCAGAGATACCAGTAGGAACAGAATCCCAAATGTTACCCCTTTACCCTACCCAAATGGGAGAGTTGAAACGTCATTAAAGTGGGCCAAGTATAAACCCAACTGGTAGTAAACCAGTGGGTAAACCGGATAGCATGCTTGAAGTTCTACCTCAAATAAAAGGCCACACAGGGAATCCAAAGGATAAACTTGGGGGGGGGGGGAGGGAATATACAGGGATATTATTTGAAAACTATGAAAACAATATAATAGTAGTGAAATTATTTTTATATGTAGTTGTGAGTCTGCATTTTTTTTTTGCAGATTTTGAATATAATTATAAATTGCATAGAAATTATGAAATTATTCTCTATAATAGATGACCTAAAGTTTCCTAAATTTTAAGAAAAACTAATTTTTCATAGTGAGGGAATGCAATTTGTCCGGAAGATCTATTTATAAAGCATAAAACGGAAAAGCAACACAAATTTTATTTAATTCGTCATAGATCCTCAACTAAATTTAGACCAGGGCATAGCTCAAGTCATAATTTTTCCTTTTCTCCGCCTTCCTTCCAGTAATCCCCACAGGTTAGGAAACAATGAGCACTCCATTATCGTATTATCATTAAAGTCAAAATTTTCTCTTTAACGGGTGATAAATTGTAATGCATCGAAGGGGATGAGATATTGGATTAAAATACGTGTATTCAATATATTTAGTATCGTACTCGAGCGACATATTTACAATTTATATAGTCACATCAAAGGAACTATCTTTGATTTATATATAATTGTCAAAAGAAAAACAGAATGTGGAAAAAATAATTCTTCTCGCTCTAGGGGTTAACTACTGCAATGTAATTGTTAAGTGGCTAATTTCCTCTTGCTAAGGGTAGAAGGGACGCTTTAGCTATGGTAAGCAGCTCTTCTAGGAGGACACTCCAAAATCAAACCATTGTTCTCTGATCTCGAATATTACCATAGCCTCTTTATTGTGGTCTTTCACTGTCTTGGGGTAGATTTCTCTTGCTTGAGGGTACACTCTGGAACATTACTCTATCTTATTTCTCTTCCTCTTGGTTTTATTTTATTTTATTTATTTTTTTTTTTTTTGAAGTTTTTAGTTTATCTATGACAGATTTATATTAATGGTTACTTCTCTTATTTTTTTATTTTATTTCTTAATTACTTCTCTTGTAGTTTCCTTATTTCCTTTCCTAACTGGGCTATTTTCCCTGTTGGAACCCTCGGGCTTATAGCATCCTGCTTTTCCAACTACGGTTGTTGCTTAGCAAGAAATAATAATAATAATAATAATAATAATAATAATAATAATAATAATAATAATAATAATAATAATAATAATAATAAAAGATAACGTTCATATGAATCGGGTAAGCTCTTTTACAGAACGAATTATCACTCATTGACGATTCTGAAATAACACGTGCTTAAATGTAAAAAACCTCAGAGATTATCTAGGTATTTACTTTAATGGAGAAGGGTAGTGTCTAACGGCTTTTGTTATTACTTCGCTATATATTGCTTCCCTTCTCTCTCTCAAAAAAAAAAATGTATACAAGGGGTTAAGGTGAAAGCGTGCTCAAACATTTTTATAGAACAAATAACTCGATGATGTTTTGATTATATTTCTTCCAATTTTCTATAAAAGTAGCTCACCATCAAACTCAGTCATTTTTTTCTTTTTTTTTTTTGTAAACGGAAATCTCAAACACACATTATAGAGGAAATAAAAAGAAATGCCACTCACGTTTGCTCCAATTTTAAATATCTTCTAGACTACCTGAAATGTACACGTAAAGTTTCTTCCAAGGCCAATACTAGCCTGGCATTGGCTTCTTCCAAGTACCATCTACCCTTGCGTATTCATGTTATTTTATTTTTTCAAATACAGTACTTTTTTAGTTTGTATATGAACTGGCTTTAAGACTTATTTCTATACATCATTTTAATATAAATCCTTCAGCACTTGTTATGTATTTACCAATTTTTCTCTTTTCGTAGGGCATTCTTAACAACTACCACGACCACCAATACCTACTACTACTACTGCTACCATAGTAGCCAGTGTTAACTTCGTAACTCCTTTTTCTTCCTTTAGCTGACAAAGAATAAGACAAGATTATTATTCAGTGAGATACGCTTGTGAGGCTGCATCACTTCCGGTTCGAATTAAGTAAATAAAAATTATAATATCCCGCCCATTAAGTTATTTAGCGTCAACGTTTTTACAGCAAAGATTTCCTTATCTTTTAAACATTTTAAAACCTTATTTTACCGACTGAACCCTTTCATCTCTGAAGCATGACAGACATGTATGATAATGTACAAAAAGAAGATAAAGCTATATTTTTTTTCGGCTGAGCGTCAAGACATATAAGTGACGTTCCAAAAACTTATGTCATAGTTTGAGAAAAAGAAACATTCTAGCTTATCAAACCTTTTTGCTATAAAATGAAACAAAAAAATAAAACATTAGACGTTCTACTATTTCTCCCAGATGTTTTAGTTTTGGATAAAGATACGCTGACATTGCAACTCACACACGCAGTTTGCTATCGTGATTCAAAATTAGGTACATCAAAGAAGAACTGCTTACTGCTATGCAAACAAATACATTATATAGATTTATTGGGTCCTTTGACTGGCTAGACAGTACTGCATTGGATCCCTCTCTCTCTCTGGTTACGGCTCATTTTTTTTTCCTACACATACATCGAATAGTCTGGCCTATTCTTTCCACATTTTCCTCTGCCCTCATGCACCTAAAAACACTTGAGATTCCCAAACAATTTTTTCGCTCAGACGGTTAACTACTGCACTGTAATTGTTCAGTGGGTACTTTTCCCTTGTTAAGGGTATAAGAGACTTTAGCTATGGTCAGCAACTATTCTTTGAGGACACTCCAAAATCAAACTATTGTTCTCTAGTCTTGGGTAGTGTTATAGCCTCTGTACCATGGTCCTGCACTGTCTTGGGGTAGAGTTCTCTTGCTTGAGGGTATACTTGGGCACTATTCATTCATCTTTTTTTTTCTTTTCTTTTTTAAGTTTTTATAGTTTATATGCGAAAGATCTATTTGAATATTGTTACAGTTCTCAAGATACTTTGTTTTTTAAAAAAAAAAAAAAAAAAAAAAAAAAAAAAAAAAAAAAAAAAACCCTAATTCTAATCGGAAACTCTCCGTGAAAATATACTGTTCTCAGCCGTATTGTAGTAAAATACAGGCTACTGTAATTTTACTTTATTATGCTATTTAACAGTTGGTGACCGTAATATCACTACTTTACGTCAATATATCCATTTTTAAAACTGTGAATAGCTGGCAACATTTATGCCAGGATTTTTACAGTTTTTCCACAGCAAATTTCTTAACAGTGTATCTTATACCGTTATTCGTTAATTCTTATACCCTTTATAGTTTTTTATTTCCTTGTTTTCTTTCCTCACATGGGTGTTTTCCCTGTTAGAGTCCTCGGGCTTATAGCATCTAGCTTTTCCAACTAGGTTTGTAGCTTAGCAAGTAATAATAATACTAATCAATACAAATAAAATAGTTCATGGGTAAAACTGCAGTTTGACATATTTCAATTTACAACAGTTGATTTGTCTGAATTCATCAATGTCAGTTATCTCTTTACCATGTGAAACAGCGCATTCAATCCAGCATACTTTGTACATACAAAGCATCAGCCCATAGCAGCTAGGGTCCCCTCTGGTTGTCGCATTAAATATAGTTTATAACCCCCCCCCCCCCCCCTTTATGTCTAAAGAACTTGTTCGAACGCATTAGTTGTCTCATTGAATAATATTGTGGCTCTAACTGTAGTTTTTATGAATTCGTATATACCACTAGTAGCAAATTTATAGAATAAGGAAAACTGTTCAATATAAAACTTACAAGAAACGAAGGTTTGCAATAATAATAATAATAATAATAATAATAATAATAATAATAATAATAATAATAATAATAATAATAATAATAATAATAATAATAAATTTTTATTTATAAAATTGATGCCTATAAAAATACAATGAAACAGTTGCAAACATGTCTTTAGAATTATCAGATGTTTTACATTTAAGAGAGAAGTTTAGAAGTTAAAAATTATTAAGATAACATCGACCAGACTAATTTCTTGAAATTGATGAATTAAAGTAAGAAAGGGGGCAATTTGGCCGGTTTTAGCGTGGCGAAAAAAGGAAATTTGTAGATTCGTTATGTAAATCTTTGTGACTTCTGCCAGAGTTTTTCTTTATCAATAGCACGATAATTATACAGATTACGTGATAAACAACACATGTAAATCAGGATTAAAACCAGAGCAATCAGAGGTTTCTGACTTATGCGAAAGGTTGATGGAGTCGTCCATAGTCCAAGATCTACTGTATCTGTGGAATACATTTCGTCAAAATTCATCATTTTGTTTATACATTATCTTTGAGATGGCGAAAAATACAAATCCGAATCTAGAATTTCGATCCGGATCATCTTCAAAATTTAATGGGGTCGTTCATGTCCCAAGATCTATCTGTGGTGAAAATTTCGTCAAAATCCATGAGTACTTTTGACGTAATCCTGTCCACACACACACAGGCAAATAAATAAACTATAATGCGGATCCGGATACGGATTATCTCCAAAATTGAATGTGGTCGTCCATGACTATCTATCTGCTGTTAAAATTTCATCAAAATCAGTCGAGTAATTATTACGAAAAATGTAAATCCAGATCTACAATCCAGATCATCTCCAAAATTTAATGAGGTTGTCCAAAACCTAAGATCTATCTATGGTTAATATTTCGTCAAAGTTTGTCAAGCACTTTTTTGGGCTCAGGCCATGTCGTCCTGATGGAAGTTCCTTTAAGAGTAGCTTCCTAGGGTATATTTGACTACAGTGATATTCCCAGAGAATTTTACTTTAAGGTCTCCAGAATTCTAACTCGTGGCACGAATATCCCTAACTTTTCCTTTTAGGGATATCGCATAATATTAGAGGACGTATTCTTGACACGCCACATAGCTATCTTCACCCCGAATAGCGTTTACGCTTCAAGAGGGAAAAGTGGCAAGAAAACGAAGGGGAGCCATTATAAGGTGCCTCTCCTCCATTACTCTTTTGTGTCACTAGATCTCGTCGTATCCGTCCACCATCTTTATTCCTTTTATTGTAGCGCCATTGCTCGGTGATTTTCCTGTGCTCTCTCGTTATTTTGGAAGATTTTTGGATTTATCATGCTTTCTCCAGCCTCATCTGCCTCAGGAAAGTTCAGTATTGATCTTTACATTGTATATTTGTAAGCTCTTGCCTTATCTTAATATGAATTAAAGTTAAATTATTGTTGCAAGAGCTGTTGCCTAAGCCACAGGCGTCATGGGCGCTGTCGTTCGTAACGCACGAGTCATTTAGTTAGCCAGAACGACCTTCCCGGTTTTAATAGCTTAAATATCTTTAGCTATTTTGCCTTCATTGCTAGGAATTCTTTATATTATGCCGATAGTATTGATATAAGCTTCGGCGATTTAGGTAACCGAACCTTGTTTACGCTAGGCTTCCTAGCCTAGGCGTTCAGTTTTAGTACTTTCATGCATGATATAGTAGATTTTCCTAGTGTTATAATTTTAATGAAGCCTTAGGCGTATTTTATACATGTAAGATAATTTGATAGCATAAATTTTCCTCTTCCAAGATAGTATACGAGAGAGTTTCGGTGATTTAGGTAATCGATTCTCACTCCCACTAGGCTACTAGCCTAGTGGCTTTAGTATGCTTTCATACATGTTCCCCGATTGCCCTTATGTGTCGTTTTTATTGATGAAGACGGAGATAGATATCGTCTAATCCAATAATAAAGCAACACTTATCTCCTATGGAGATTTAAGGGCTATCTCTACTTCCCTCTGAGTTAGCCTAGGCTATAACCCTAGTCTATCGTGCCTTGAGTTGTAATTCAAGCATGATTAGGCTAGGGTTTTCTGTCCTTTCCCTGTAACCGCAGAGGCGGGTTCTTGGGTTTTGGTCAGAACCTCAGAGTATTTATTCTGTTGCCGGTGGCTGGCTGACAGGGTGAATAGCATTCCCCTGCTGGACTAGGCTACCGGCATAGGAGGCTAGACCTCCCTAGACCACACTTGAAGGCTTTATATATATGATACCTTCTCCCTGTGGTCTAGCTGACTAGTCCTGTGTCGGTGGACCCTAGGCTGAAGAATAGCATTCTTCTACTGCCTAGGCAATTTCGGCACTAGAACTCTGTTCCTCTACTGTTTAGGGGTGGCGGCGAGGGTGCTGCCAGCCCCTTTACTGTATTAGTTGACCCTAGGCTTGAGAATAGAATTCTCCTGCCACCTGGGTTGGCTTCAATACTGGAACAGAGTTCGTTAGGTGAGGTAGGACTGGTAACCTGCCAGCTCCTCCCCCACTATATAGGACCCTCACCCCTCCACATTCTGTCCTTTGGTGATGGCCCAGCCATCACAAACTCTTGGCCATCGTCCTACAATCGAGCCAATTACCGGCAGGTTGTGAGGATGGCTCGGATTTCTGGCTGTGGTGGTACAGTCACTCAAATCTCCCTTACGGACATAGTGCTCCGGGTGAGTTGGGCCGGCTATGCCGGCTACCGGCAGAAAATCCCTTATCTGTAGAGTGTTCTTCAGTCCTCTCTTAAACTACCATACATAAACTGTGCCGGCAGAAACTGGAAATAGTTGTGGATGGGTAGAAGCCTGAATGACACATTTTCCCCTTCCATTTGAACACTCATTCTGGAAGAAGGTAGAAAGGCAGAGCTTTTACACCATCGTTCCGTCCATGCTTTCTCTCTCTCTCTATTAGCTGGTACCACTAGGTTGTACCCTGTTGGCAGCTCTAGCTAGCTGCCGGCAACCGGCCAGCTGCCGACAGCCGGCAAGCTGCCGACAGCCGGAGAGGTTGCCGACCGTCATGTATAAATACCTATTGCCGACTGGCATGGAATGCCGGCAGCCGGCGATCCGCCGGCAGCCAGCGAACTGCCGGCCTATACCACAGTCAACTATACATCGACTGAACTGTACCCTAGTGCTAACCTGCCGGCATATGCCGGCTGGAACTACAGTATATGATTATACAGTAGCCAGTATAAATTCAGTATAGATCATACTGCAAACAGAAAACTACAGTATAGATTATACAGTAGCCAAAATTCTCCAACATACCCTGTGTTTTCATGCGCAACCTATTGTTGAGACCATATAATACAAAGAAAGTAAGTTCTTTCTATGCGCTAATTAGTGATCACTGTTAACAATCCCCAATCTTAAACCCTCTGGAAACGGGTGTTGTTACACTTACCTATCCTTACAGGATAGAAATCTTCCGATGGGCTCTTCAAAATAGAATGACCCATGGTTTTAATTTTGAGGGAGGTCACAGCAATTGGATGGGCAGAAAACACATGTATGTGTCTTTCCTATTTCATTTCTAGCTTATATATCCTAAGCTACATGCAAAAGGCAAAATATTTATTATAATATTTGTATACTTTATCCTGTGTGATGAATCATCGTATACTAATCTTATTTTCCTCTCTTCACAGGAGGACCAACCCAAGTGCAAGAGCGTCTTCTGCAACGTTCGAAGTAAGAACTTCTGCGGCCATGAGGTGTGCAGGACGCACCCACGCTGTTCCATCACCAAGGGAACTCTGAAGTATTGGGACCCTCAGGTATGTAATATCTGTAAAACCTTGGTTACGGAGGCTTTCGATGGCCCCTAGTAAGCAGAGTCGAGGGATGCAGCAAGGGAGAAGCTGCGTAAATGGGTCCGCGGTTTTCAAAAGAACGTCACGGGGCCTTACCTTCCAAGTGAGAATATGCGGGCCTTTCCTTTCCCCAGGCCATCTAAAGATGCAGTTATCCCTCAGCCTTACACAGATCCCCTGCGTCCAGATACCAGTAGAGTCTGATGTCTCAGACGCGATGAAGGACAAACAGCTAGATGACAGGATGTCAGAAGTGTCAGAGGACACTGAAAAGGACCTTCTTGCAGGAGGTCGGGAAGAGGAGTCGATGCTAGCTCCTGATACCGAGGAGGAAGAGGTCAAGTCAGTATCGGTCTCATCGGTTCCTGCCACAGAACCAGTTCCCTCGACATCGTCTGCTCCCCCATCTGATGACATAGGGAAGACTCTGTCTTCCATTACGACGTTGGTGCAGCAGATCCAAAAGCAGAATGCTGAAAAGGAAGCTGCGTTAAGGTTGGAGATACGGCAACTTGCAGCATCCCATGGGTCTCAAAGGAGACTCAACGTGAAGGAACTTCCTTCATGTTCGGATGTGAATCTGTGGAGGCATGCAGAGTACATGCCTATAACAACTGGGAAGATTTATATTTCCGAGAAGCTGGGTTCAGTCCCCATCGAAGATGTGGAATTCTGGCCCCGCTTAGAGCCTTACCCAGACTGTTTTTTTCGTCTGAAGGCAGAGCCAGCATCAAAGGAGGAGACGGAGACAAAGGTCATAGTTTTTGACCATGCTAAACCACAGGCTTTACTGTCAAACACCTTGAAGGAGAGTGCCTTCACTAACTCAAAGGTGGCGGCTCTCAGCAAAAAGCACCCGTCCTTTATTCGTCATCTTCCCGTGCCTTCCCCTTTATGGAAAAAGGGTAAAAGGCAGCTTTAAAGGCGATTGAATCAGGGAAACCTTGTCCTACACTCGACGAGTGTAAACCGTTGTCCCAAGCTCTACCTTTGGACCAGAACGACTGGAAGGACGTGCCTCTTACCTTCTCAGTCGGGAAGTTGGAGGCAGATATTGCTGGACGTCAGTTCGGCAAGGACCTCCCAATGTTGTCCGAGTTTCTCCTGCGCAGGGAGCAGGAGACTAAAGAATGACTTGCCGCCTCTATGTCTCTCCAGACTATCTTGGAGACAATGGCAAGTGACTCCCCAGAACCCGGATATGTTTATGGTTGTGGCCAAAACACATCTGGCTACTGTGACCAAGGACCTGTAGGGCTTTATTAAAGCCAGAAGGGCTTGTAGGGAGTTCGTGTTCGCTTCGGCTGCAGTGAGACACGAAGCTAGGAAACTAATTTCGTCCAGTATCTGGGGAAAGGACCTCTTCCCGAGTTAAGTGGTCAAGGATGTAGTCGACAAGGCCGCCACGAAGAATAGGAACCTCCTCCAGAAGTGGGGCTTGTCACTGAAGAGGAAGTCTTCCCCTGATGACGGTCCCCAACCTAGGCGGAAGACAAACAGGCCAAGGGTGCCCTCTCGCCCTGCCAAAAAACAATGGCAACAACAACTTTTCGCGACCGCGGTGCCTCAGGTGGTAGCACAACCTCCTACTACCTACCAGTTGGTACCCCTGCATTTGGCGACACAGTCACCAGCCTATACTCCAGCCTTTGAGAGGCAGTTTACTACCTTTCGGCCAAAAGCCAGAGGAATATTTAGAGATTCCTCTAGACGCCCCTCAAAAGGCAGAGGCAATAGAGGAGGACGCAGTCAAGGAGGCAAGTCCTCTGGTCAACAGCTAAAGTGAGATGCTTCCAGTAGGAGGAAGACTCTACTCATTTCGGGATCGCTGGACCTTCGATCCTTGGGCCCACAGCCTAATCTAGAATGGACTGGGTTGGAGCTGGAATGCAGCTCCACCATCTTTCTCTTAATTCTTCCAACACTCCACCCCCGTTCTGGAAGAATATATTCGAGAACTCTTGAGCAAAAGAGTGATAAAGAGGGCAAAGTCCATCAAATTCCAAGGAAGACTGTTTTGTGTCATTTTGAGTCATTCTGGACTTGTCCCCACTCAACAAGTTCATAGTAAACTACAAGTTCAGGATGTTAACCCTTCAAAATATAAGGACACTGTTGCCCAAGAAGGCATACACAGTCTCCATAGACATGGCAGATGCCTATTGGCATATCCCAATCAATCGCCAAATTTCCTCCTAACTAGGATTCAGGCTTCAGAAGAAACAATATGTCTTCAGAGCCATGCCCTTCGGGCTAAACATAGCCCCAAGGATGTTCACAAAGCTTGCAAACGCAGTCGTTCATCAACTACGCCTAAAGGGTGTTCAGGTAATGGCTTACCTGGACGATTGGCTGGTGTGGGCAGCATCCGAGACGGAGTGCATGCAAGCTTCCAAAATAGTGATGCAGTTCCTGGAACATCTGGGATTCAAAATCAATGTCAAAAAGTCTTGACTTTCTCCAGCTCAGAATTTTCAATGGCTTGGAATTCACTGGAACTTACAGTCACACCGCCTCTCCATTCCGTCAAAGAAGAGGAGAGAGATAGCGGGATCTGTCAAGAGACTTCTGAAATCTGATCGGATATCAAGACGTCAACAGAAGAGAGTGCTGGGCTCCCTTCAGTTCGCATCAGTGACACACCCGGTCCTAAGAGCACAATTAAAGGATGCAACAGGAGTCTGGAGAAGATATGCATCACACGCTCGAAGAGATCTAAGAAGACCAATACTGACTTGTCTACGATCACTTCTCAAGCCGTGGTCGGAGGCCAAGCACCTGAGGAAATCGGTGCTCTTACAACCACCTCTACCTTCAGTCATCATCCACACAGACGCATCAAAGAAAGGATGAGGAGGCCACTCTCACCAACGGAAAAACCAAGGGACTTGGTCCTCTCTATTCAAGATCTTCCACATCAATATTCTGGAAGCTATGGCAGTTTTCCTTACACTGAAGAAACTGGCTCCTCGCTGCTTGGTCCCCATACGACTGGTTCTAGACAGCGAGGTGATAGTGAGATGTCTGAATCGAAAAGGCTCGAGATCACCCCAAATTAACCAAGGGATGTTGGCCATCTTCCGTTTGGCAGAAAAGAAGAGATGGCACTTATCAGCAGTTCACCTCCAAGGGTTCCGCAATGTGAGGCGGACGCTCTATCCAGGTTCAAGCCGATAGAGTCAGAAAGGTCCCTAGACGCAGGATCGTTCTCCTTCATCTTATGTCAAGTCCCTTAACTGCAAATCGACCTCTTTGCGACGAGCGACAACAAGAAACTACCTCGTTACGTGGCCCCATACGAGGACCCTCAATTGGAACAGATGGTAAATGGTCCAGGATTTACCTGTTCCCTCCACCCAATCTTCTACTGAAAGTCCTCAACAAACTGAGATCCTTTCAAGGAATAGCAGCTATAGTGGCCAACAAGTGGCCGAACAGCATCTGGTTCCCTCTATTATTGGAACTGTGGCTGATACTGGTCCTGTTGCCGGACCCAGTTCTGACACAACAAGTGCAGAAGTCGACTGTCTTCGCTTCATCACAGAAAACCCGGAACCTTCATCTCATGATTTTCTCTCCTTAGCAGTTAAGAAAAGATTCGGGATTTCGAGAAACAGTATAAACTTCTTAGAAGAATATAAGTCCAAATCTACTAGAAGACAATATGAGTCGTCTTGGAAGAAATGGATTGCATTTGTCAAGGCAAAGAATCCAAAAGAAATCTCAACAGATTTCTGTTTATCGTTCTTTATTCATCTCCATGAACAAGGTTTAGCAGCCAACACGATATCAACGTGTAAATCTGCCTTGACTAGACTCTTACTGTACGCCTTCCAAGTAGACTTCTCTAACGAAATCTTTAACAAGATTCCTAAGGCCTGTGCTAGACTCAGACCTGCAGCCTCGGCCCATCTCATGGTCCTTGGATAAAGTTCTTCACTTTGCATCAACACTGAACAATGAGAACTGCTCTCTGAAAGATTTGACCCAAAAAGTTATATTCCTATTTGCACTAGCCTCAGGGGCCAGAGTTAGTGAAATAGTGGCCCTGTCTAGAGATGAGGGCCATATTCAGTTCACAGAAATGGGAGAACTAAATCTTTTCCCTGATCCAACGTTTCTCGCTAAGAACGAGCTACCCACCAAAAGGTGGGGTCCCTGGAGAATCTGCCCTCTGAAGGAAGATGTCTCTCTATGTACAGTGGAGTGCCTAGAGGTCTATCTTCATAGAACTTCAGATTTTGGGGGAGGACAGTTCTTTAAAGGAGAAACATTAGGTTCAAATTTGTCTCTAAAACAACTAAGGGCAAAAATTACCTACTTCATTCGCAGAGCAAATCCCGAGAGTACACCCGCAGGTCACGATCCGAAAAAATTGCTTCTTCTCTGAATTTTTTCCAATATATGGATTTCGAACGTCTTTGCTCGTATACTGGATGGAAGTCATCCAGAGTGTTTTTCAAACACTATGCGAAGCCGGTACAAGAGATCAAGAGGTTTGTGGTAGCGGCAGGTAGTGTATTAAAACCTGTTGCTTAATGCTGCGAGGAACAGTGAATCAATTGGGACTGTTATGTGCAGGGTGTGCGTGTTGACTTTTGATGGTACAACATGTTAAGTGACATGTCACCATGCTGACATTACGGACTGTTCCAAATAATACAAGTGAAAAAACCATAAAGAATAGCACGTGTGCCGTGTATCTTTTACACAAGTGTGAGCAGACAGTAATGACAGAAATTTAGAATAGAAAATTTCTGAATTTTAATTTTAGCGGCAATTATGGGCAATTTTATGATCACCCTTTTATTTTGCATATTAATGAAAGAATATTGTTCCAACAGTTAACAAACCTTCCTTATGTGCATACATACCTAATTCCTACACAGATAGATACTTATCTGTCTTTGCTTACAACTCACCCAAGATATCTTTGATGGGATGCTGACTTATACAAACGATTGTTTCTATATGGATACAAACTCGTCTGTAAGCACCCAGGGGAGGTATCAGTTACTCATACATACACTTTTTCGTTTTCGAATATAAACTCTCATTGGGAAGGTATACAATGAGACTGGTATACCTGTTTGGTTGCTAGGATATTCATATGAAATATGTAATCCTCGAGACTTTTTCCAGAGTCTGGCATGACTCTTCCCTGTAAGGGGCAGAAAGCACTAACATGGTTCATGATTAGAAGAAATGATGTATAACGGTAACATCATATGTCTCTAGGTCTGAGTGACCAAGGAAATTCTGTCTTGAGGTTAAGGCACAAATAATAAATCCACAGATACATTAATGCTCTGGTAAACTTCCATCAGGACAACATGGCCTGAGCCGAAAAAAACGGATTTTGAGCAAAGCAAAAAATCTATTTTTGGGTGAGATAGCCATGTCGTCCTGATGGACCCGCCCTCCTTTTATTAAAAAGGGCTGAAAGGATCCCACCCGAAAGTACTGTATCTGTAGCACCTCGCTAACGCTACAACGAATAAAGATGGCGGACGGATATGACAACATCTAGAGACCCAAAAACAGTAATGGAGGAGAGGCACCTTATAACGGCTCCCCTTCGTTTTCTTGCCACTTTTCCCCCTCGAAGCGTAAACGCTATTCGGGGTGAAGATAGCTATGTGGCGTGTCAAGAATACGTTCTCTGATATTATGCGATATCCTTAAAAGGAAAAGTTAGGCATATTCGTGCCACGAGTTAGAATTCAAATATACCCTAGGAAACTACTCTTAAAGGAACTTCCATCAAGACGACATGGCTATCTCGCCCAAAAATAGATTTTTCGCTTCGCTCAAAATCCATTTTGACGTAATTTTCTGCACGGACATACAGAAAAACTAGAGGGGCACTCAGTAGAGCGCAGACTTTCACCACGCAGGTTATTTCTCAACCTTTTGCTTGACCTTGACCTTTGACCTTAAAATGTATTAATTGGCGTGGATTTTCATACACTCAAATGTAAACCAAATTTGAAGTCTCTGTGACAACGATGTCCAATCTTATGGCCTATTACATGAATTGGACATTTTGCATTACTGTGACCTTGACCTTCCAAATTTAATAATTTCCAGCAAGCTTCATTACCCTAGTATTAAAATTGGGGCCAGGAATCTGTTCACATACCAACACATAAATTACAAACATATAAACAAGGGCAAAAACATAACCTCTGTCCTACTTCAATGGCGAAGGCAATCAATAAATAAATATACTGAAATCCGGATCCGTATCCGGATCATCTCCAAAATCTAATGGGATTATCCATGCCCTATAATCTAGCTGTGGTGAAAATTTCGCTAAAATCCGGCAAGAAGTTTTGAAGTTATCTTTAAAATGACAAAAAATTTAAATCTAGAATCCAGATCCGGATCATCTTCAAATTTAATGGAGTCGTCTAAGACCGAAGATCTATCTGTGGTGAAAATCTCGTCAAAATCCGTCGAATAGTTTTGACGTAATCCAGTCCACTGACGCACGAAAAATGCAAATCCAGATATAGTATCCAGATCCGAATCCGGATCAGCTCCAAAATTTAATGAAATCCTCCATGTTTTAAGATCTATCGTCGGTGAAAATTTCATCGAAATTCGTCACGTAGTCTGGAGGCAATCCTGTCCACAGATCGCAATACCTCCTTGGTGGAGGTAATAATCGAAAACACTTGATAAAAAACACTTGTCCAAGATTTGAAAGAGCTCCTGACCAAAACTATATAATCATAAAGGAAACGTATTTAAGACTTAATCACAGCAATTTCATATATTTTTTTTAAATAATAGTCTGATGCATATTATTTGAAGACGTATTACCGTGAAAATATGTCTGTAAGAAGTTAAATATGGATTGTCTAGTTTCTATTATGACAGTTATTAAATACACAGGAAGCCAAATAAACTCTCATTCACTAGCAAAAGCAGTTTTAATTCTATGCAGTTTAATCTTCCTCCTCTTATATCCGCAAAAGTAACCTTTAAAACGTACTGGCAGTCAGGCATATGCATGGAATAGGATATTATTGAGTTCCGAATGAAAATCCATTAAAATGATGAAAAAAAAAAATATATTTTATCTGTTTTTGAATGATTTATGGAATTATGCTCAAATAGCCAGGTAACTGGTAGGAGAATTCATTCAGCAGAGAACTGCAACTACGGGAACCAGAATCTAAATGAATACCAATGCATATTAATTTCAATGATGTAAAGAATGCAGATACTTTAATTTTTCGTAAAAATACTTAAAATCTATTAATGTCATTTCTAATAACACACGAACTATTTCCAAACTATTCAGGGGATTGTGTTTAAAAAACCATTGCTGAGCAGGTACAAAGTTCTTATTACAATCGAGCATGTAAGCTACAATATCACGAAAACTTATGAACAACCAAGTCCCAAACATAGCTAATTTCCGTTTAAATGCGAGTTTCTGAAACGAATATAAATTTTTCAGTTTTTCGCCTATAAATTTTCTTGCCGTACTGTGTAAAAGAGAAATCATTTATCTCGCCTATTATTTGGAAAATAATTCCCTCAGCTAGGCCCACCTTGCACATCCTAGTAACTGTTCGTGTGATTTCCGGATCACCCACCATGTTGTAAATGACTTTTAATCATATGAGCTCCCGGATATTTTTGAGTCGTTATGCTTTTAATTGCATTTCAATGCAACTTCATACATCTCCGATAACCAATTTCACAAGCATTAATTCCCCAAATCCTACTATTTCCACTTTATTATATCTATTCTATTATCTACAGTCTACATCAACTAAAATTTCTTCTCTTTAGACAGCATCTCTCTTCCAGGACCTTCCATTGTAATGCTATTTAGTCTAATAAACAAATATTTGAGATATTAGGACATTAAATGATAATGTGAAAAAGAACACCGGAAATTTAAGGATCTACGGTCATTAGATTTTAAGCTAAAATTTCCATAAACTTCAATCACTTTATTCAAAAACCTGTGACAATTTTAAAATTTAAATGTAAAACACTCCTAAGGATCTCTTCCAAAACGCCATCCACGTAATCACAGATCACGTGAAGTTTGGCCCTTAAATGAAATAAGTTAAGGAAAATTTCATTGCTGCAACTTAAAAATAATCAATTTAGTCACAAACCTTTCAATTTTTACGGTAAAATTCGAGGTAATTGTGCAGAGCATGAAACCTTTCATCAGTTCTCTTAATTATGAGAGTAATACTTATCTGTGGCTTAAAATTACACATATTAGAGCTACTGAATAATTTGACGAAGGACATATGTTGTAAAAAAAGATATTGTTTGACAACCCCGGCTTCATCCTTGTGCACTATATACTGCATCGGGGAAATTCTGACAACCCATAGGTAAGGGATTAAAATCACAAGAGGCTTACAAAAATGTCCCCGCTAAACGTGAAATATCACACACAAAAATACCAGTAGAAAGAAGAGGGAGAAGTTACTAATTCTTCGCCTTGGTTATATCTAAAAGGTAAAAGATTGAAAATATAAATTACCTTTGGGATTAGGTTAAGATCCAATTTTTATATAACTACGGCAAGGTTGTAGCTTGGATTAAAATATAAATTCTAAATAAATCAGTGAGATGGTTGGTGCATATTTACAAGATGCTGTATACTGAATAGCTTCACATACCAAATATATATATATATATATATATATATATATATATATATATATATATATATATATATATATATATATATATATATATATATATATATATATATATACCAATTTACTGCTACCGTTTTCTCTACCACAAACAATACAATGATATCATCTATTGTGGACTGATAGCATAAATCATGTTATTTATCTTAGGTTATAAACCAAACTCGGTGGTACCTATAATTCATATAACAAGAAGATTTCCTTCGGTTATATCATCGTGTAGTTTGTTTGCAAGCTCGTCAAAAAAATTAAAGTAGAGAGAGAGAGAGAGAGAGAGAGAGAGAGAGAGAGAGAGAGAGAGAGAGAGAGAATTACACATCCTTTCAAAAAATATGAATTAAAATAAAGGCAAATTCACATGGGAGATGTGACTCAGGGCTAGAGAGAGAACAGTGAAATTATGAGGATTGGGATTGGGATTGCGTTACTGGTGCAGATGTAAGCCAAGGAATATTCCGATAACTATGTTTTTTCTTACAATATTCAAGAAATTTGAGAATGAACCATATTTTCAGTGATCTCTCTCTCTCTCTCTCTCTCTCTCTCTCTCTCTCTCTCTCTCTCTCTCTCTCTCTCTCTCTCTCATGGTAATAGTAGGCTAATCTTCGTCAGTTTATTAATGATAATCCTAAAAACTATGAAACTGATTATGAGGTGTTGAAAGTATATAGAACCACAAGTATTTATAGCTGTTTGGTGTCAAAATTAGAAAACAAATTCATGAAACAGTTAACGAAAGGATATGGGTTAAAAAAACCATGACAAGCTTAAATGATTTGGCCAATATTGCAACAGAGGGTATTTGCAGGTGGAAAATTCCATACCAAGGCGAGGATAACAAAGTTACAGAGGAAAACAGTTTTAAAGCATTGTCTCTTAGAGGTGTAAAATACGAAGAATAAAGGAAATACTGTGCAGAGTGGGGTATAAAATGATTTATCTATCCCAGGAAGTTAATACAGAGAATTATGTTGAAACAAAATGGGACTTGGAATACACAGATGCAAAAGTAGCTTCATCAGTTCAGAACGATTAAAACTAACATGATGAAATGGAAGAGAGGTAGAATTAAAGGATACTCCGGCACCTCGTCCACTTCTCGCTGACTCTTTCTTTCCGACAGGCAGGCCGGTTGCTAAACACCATTGAAATGTTTGTACATTCGTACGACACGGTTCTTGTCCGTTTACCCGAGTCTGGTTTTCATTCTTACCTAGATTCTGTTACGTGAGGATCATGGGAGATAATTCTCCCGGCATTAGAAATTTGTTAGCAATTCCTTTTCTACAACTTGGTCACAGCTGGAATAAAATTACTACATAGTATTCTAGTAGTTTTATTCCAGCTGTGACCAATTTGTGGAATGATCTTCCGAATCGGGTATTTGAATCGATAGAGCTTCAAAAATTCAGACTTGCAGCAAATGTTTTTATGTTGAACAAGCTGACATACGTCTTTTTATAGTTTATTTATGAAATATCGTTGTTGATGTTACTGTTTTTAAAATATTGTATTTCAATTGTTCATTATTTCTCAGATCGTTTATTTATTTCCTTATTTTTTTCCCTAACTGGACTATTTTTTCCTGTTGGAGCCCTTGCTTTTCCAACTAGGGTTGTAGCTTAGCTAGAATTAATAATAAGAGAGATTCCAACGAAAAAGGAAGAGGATATGGGTGCATAAGTCATTGAAGAAAAGAAAGAGTGAGGGAGAGTTCTGGACTATGTATAAAGAACTAGCAGATGATGAAATTAAATTTTATCAATATTTCAAAATGTCAAAAGCAAAGTTTATCAGTTTGCTGCAAAAGATTGAAACGAACCTAACCAGGAAGAACACAAATTGCCAAGAAGCTATATCTTCTAGGGAAAGACTTGCAGTTTGCTTAAAGTAAGAAAAAAAATGCAAACAATGAAATAATTTTATCAAGGCAAATGATTCACAATACAGATGAAACCTTAATAAAACAAAAAGTTATCCCTACTCTCATCTCTGAAAACAAATTTTGTTATTTCACAATGACAAATTTTCATCATTAATCTTCTAAATAATAAATGAACACATAATCAATGAATTACATTTTGTTATTTTAAACTCCATCTTGAATATCATGAGGAAAAGTCGGGGTTGCAGGCCATGAAATGAACGAGTACGATACGGGTCCTCGTTCACACGACCCATCATCCACCCTTTGGTTGGGTGGCTAACCGCCACCAACCAAACCGGCCGAGTTTTCTTGGGAAGAAAGCCGATCCAACTCAGACGGTTGACGACCCTGGGCCACCCCCACCTTGATGGGTCGTGTGAACAGTTGCATTTGAATACACGTAAGAAAGCTAGACGCAGCTTAATTAAACAACGGTCTGCCTGTTGGGAAGAAAACGGGCCGTTAGAATCGGCCTTAAGACTAGTGTTTCATGTAAAGCAGAACGCTGTGACAATGACTAATAAAAGTGAATAATATCTCGATTTTACAAGTTCAAACACTACAGTACGACGACGGTGATGTTATGTTACGCTCTAGAAAGTGTAGCATAGCCGCTGTTCAGATTTTATATTATATGACTGACAGATATGTTAAGAAAGAATGTATAATAGATATGGTTCCATTGTATAAGAATAATATAACAGGAGAACTTAAAAGTCCAACCATGATAAACAGGAATAGAGCATTTTGCCATATTAATCAGTAAAGGATGGGGACAATTGCAGAGAAGACTGTTCCTTGCGACAATGTGGGGCATATCCTGAAATGTAATAGTTATAATTAGAGTATATGTATTATGTCTGTGTCATCTAACTTCTTTCAACATACTAAAAATTATTACTGATAATGAGTTTTTTATAGAAAACTACATAACCATAGTTTGACTTTAACTGTATTCAAAATCTATTACAATACACGGGGGCCTGTCATATAATCACATCTGATATCACGCAAAACAGCCAGTAGTGGCAGAAAACTTGAAATACATTTTTGCTTGTCTCACCTCAAAACCAGTCATTGGTAACTCTGGATATGAAGAGTAACCTACCACATATGTTCTATACATAAACCAATTCTAATTTCCTTCATACCAGTTAAATTTCAGTGGATTAATTGCTGTTATTGCCTATAAAATATGTCGCTCCAAGAACCAATTATTCCTTAATTGAACTTTCCTGAAAAAATAGCTCTCATCATGGATTTTAGTTTGAATTGAGCTTCAAGCATATCTGTCACATTCTTTTGGCTCCAAATCTATCAAAAACTGGCAGATATCCTTTAAGCACTTAGTTTGATTTAATAAAAGTATTTACAAAACAGATAACATCATGTCTACTTGCTTAAATTTAGCTGCTACCTGAAGTAAGAAAATGGATGTTTGCTGTAAAAAAAAAAATATAATTGGTCTATGTAACAGCGCGAGACACTTTGGTACTACTAATGGTGGTGGGGTGTCACAAGATGCCCCAAAAGATCCCATGTCCAGTGGTATGAGACCAGAATCCGGTATTCTTATTGCATTCCCCCATCCCCGGGCTCCATATTAGCAAACTCTGGAATAGTCTGTCCTCGGATGAAATTAAATTAAAGCCAATCACAGAGTAGCCTCGCTCTGTGGAGGCAAATATTGCCAACCCATAATACCCTCACCTACCCCGTAATCCTTCTTAGCCCTTGCTAGATCACTATATCACCTAGCTAAAATTGACTTTGCTACACCGAGGTTAGCTTCACTTACAATTAAACAATCTCATTGCTTCTCTGTTATGGCAAGCAACACAAAGCTGTGCTGCACACACCATCTGCGTGGCCGACTATTACAATTTCATATTTACCTATAATTTTCATCACATCCATTGAATGAGGTGAGGTAGGTGATGATGACATCGGTTGGCAATACTTGCCTCGGCTGGGTTAGCTTTTGGTGCGACTGTCTCCAATTTCATCCTAGGACAAACCTTTTGTTAAGATGACCCCGGGCCTTAGGTTTCTTGGCATGTACCAAGGAATAACCTTGTAAGAGATAAGATTTTCCGTGTTTGTCATTGGTACCACCTGGCAGTGAGTTGTTATCCATGCTTCATATAAAGCAGGGGTACAGCGAAGTTTTAAAAAAAAGTCTAGTAGTTACTTGAATTGCTCTTTGTATAGAACTATTGCTTTGTTTTCATCAGTATTACAAAAACATATGTTTTATTGCATAAAATTTCATGTTCAGCTACGAAAAACTCTCTAGATTCTGCATTTTTTTTTTTTTTTTTTTTTTTTTTTTTTTTTTTTTTTTTTAGAATAATTCCTATGATACATTAATACCAGGATTAATAACCTTTAATATGGATATAGGTAGCAAAGTAATATTAATTTCCGACCAGCCAGTACTCAAGAGATGTTTAACATATGGGAATTGATATAAGAGTTTGAAACGGATTCAAATGGTTTTATAGGAATAAAGTACTCAAAATTTCTGAGCAGCCAGTATTCGAGAGATGCATGTGAGACCCTGTAAACATGGTTAACATATAGAAATTAATATAAGAGCTAGAAATGGATTAAAATAATCTTATAAGAATTATTTTATCATCTTTATCTTCATGATGATGTAGCATTCCTGTGAATTAATGAAGACGTGTAAGCTGTTGCTATGAAACAAAGTAATAGAAAAAATTAGACTAGGGGAAAGGTGGTGCATATAAAAAAACATTGAAGTGATTTGTTGTTACATAAAGGTAATCTGGATTATAATATAACAAAGTCTGGTTATGTAGGCTGTCACTGGAGCTGGGGAGGCCATTCAGCCCTACTTTAATAAATTATGAAATGAGTTTTATAAAGATGGTATAATCCTTTAAACCTATTCATATCAAATCCATGGACAGCAAAAAAATGCTTTGCATATTTACTTTTTACTTTATTTTAAGGGCTGCTTTTCTGGTCCTATACAGCAGGGATACCCTACTTTTTACTGGACCTCCTAGCCCTTTTATCATGCTCGTTCGAAAGTTTTCAACATTTCACACCTCATATTGCTCTTTTATTGTCAAATTCACATTATCAAAGCACTTAGAGAACAAGAATGTCTTCAGTTTCTTCTTGAAAGCCTTAATACCTTCAGTATTTGGGATGTCTGGTGGGACCTTATTGTATAGTCTCAGGGCTGCATATTCAAAGGCTTTAAAGCCTACAGTAGACATGTCTAGCTTCCAATAATTTGAAACCGTCTGCAACTATTCTCATGTCAACACAATTTGTTGGTTGTACAATAATTGACAATTCTCTTGGACATTTTGGACGTCCGTTTCTGATAACTTGATGGGTAATTATTGTACATATTTTAATCTTGATTCTCGCTTTTATAGGCAGCCCGAGTTTCTTGTTGTCAGCAGACGCATGAGACAGCGTAAGCTTCTCCCAGGTCTCTTGAATCCGAACTAAGACTAATATTACAGAAAGATCATTGCTCAAAATGCATCTCTAACGTTTAAAACGCATTCAGAAGACTAAATTACAGAAAGATAATTGCTCAGAATGCATCCTTGACGTTTAAAATGCTTCTGCACCTTTGGTAAATTGTAGTAGATGGAGTTACAGTAGTCAATTCTGGTGATAACGCAATTTATCACAAGTTTCTTTGCATAATGTTCATTTAGATAATTCTTTATAAAATCAAAGTTTCGCAGATGATAACCAGCAGTTTTTATTACAACATTTATTTGCGAATTGAAAGAAGAGTTACAGCAAGGAGATATGACTACATCACGAATTTTACTTGATATTGGCACAGAGTTGTTATTTATTTTTATTTGAATAACACCCAAGTTTCTTACGCTGTTTTTATTTCCAACCACTATAAACTTTTCAGTTGTTTGATTGTCATTCATTCTCTAACACAGACAAGAATTTGGTTCAGAGTTTTAGTAGATTCGTCTATATAATTTATGGAGAAGTAAAATTGTGTATCATCTACAAATAGTTTGAATTTTACTCCATGCCTTTGTAGCATTTTCGACAGACCAATAGTACAGATACAGAATATGACTGGGCCCAGTACGCTCCGCTGACATATCCCTCTGTTTAAAGGTTCAAATGATGAATGAGAGCTTCAATTTGCACACAGTAATTTCTGTCAACAGAGTAGTCTTTTAAGTATTCAAAAGCTTGATTTTCAGTAAAGATGGACCGCAGATAATTCAGTAGCAGTTCATGCACAACTGTATGACAATAGCACTGAAATACAACATTTGTTTTCATCCTTCATTTCCAGCATATCATGTACAACAGAACAGATAACTGCCTCCGTAGAGTATAATTTTCTGAAAGCAGACTGGTTGTCTGGCCAAGTATTAATTTCTTTTAATCGACTAATTAGTTCTTCAAGAATTACTAATACTGGCACTTTTGAAATAAAGGGTGAATTTGAAATAGATCTATACGAGCCTAATTTTTCATTATCTAGAGCAATTTTCAGAACTGGTGTAACTATGGCCATATTCCCAGATTTGTGAAACTGACATTCATCGATGCTTGTATTTGCTATTCTCGTAATTATATCAGCTTGACTAAAAATTATCTTTCTCCAGTTACTTCAGATATTGGCATTGCATTGATCGCACAGTTGATTTTCTTTGCTCTCTTGATATTCCTAGTGACATCGTCTTGTATGATATCTAATTTCGTAAATTTTGCGTTTATCTGGTGTAGCACTAATCTAATGTTAAATATTTGTAAAGTACCTCGTTATATTTTCTATTTTGTTTTTAAACAATTCTATAAAATTATTGGCTTCTCCTCTGGTAGCCTTTATTTATTTACATTTCCCACTATACCATTTAGGAGATAATCTAATTATTTATGTCTGTTGCAACTTCGCGGGTCTTTCTCTTATAGTAATCACCTTTTTTCTTAGTAGGTAATTATATTGGCACATTGCAGCTTTGTATTGTGCTGTACCAACCGTGTGTCACACAATCGTACATAAATTATTTTGTATATATTATGCTTGTATCTGCGCTCTTCCCTCGCACTAAAAAGAACCTGAATAAACATGTCTCCGTTTTTCCTCTGTAACATTGTCTGTCTTGTGAACATGAAAATTCCTGTTGCCTTGAGGTTTTGTATATAAAGGAGAGTGTTCTATTATAAAGTTACTCAGTTGATTGCTTCCTGCCTTTGAGACACAACCTTTCTCTCGGCTCCTTGGTGACCCAATGTGATGAGCCGAGAGAAAGGTTGTGACTCAAAGGCAGGAAGCAATCAACTGAGTAACTTTATTATAGAACACTCTCCTTTATATACAAAACCTCAAGGCAACAGGAATTTTCATGTTCACAAGACAGACAATGTTACAGAGGAAAAACGGAGACATGTTTATTCAGGTTCTTTTTAGTGCGAGGGAAGAGCGCAGATACAAGCATAATATATACAAAATAATTTATATACGATCGTGTGACACACGGTTGGTACAGTGCCAACGAACTTTCAGTTTTTAACCGATTCCACTTTATTTCTTTACGTCTTTTTCCCTCTTTTTTTCAATAAAGTCTCCCCACCAAACCAAGGATATCGGTGTTTAACAATTATAGTCTTTTCCATCAGTGGACACATGGTATCATATTCACTTTTACTCATCCTATTACATAGGGCTATAAGGCAGCTAGCACACATAGCTCCCAACAAGCATTAGTTATCGTGATCGTGAGGAATACTGGTCGCATAATTTATTTTTTTGTAACTTCTTCAATAAATAAAAAGGAGAGAAGTTTGGTTCATGTCTCAAGTTTATTTTCTTCACCACTTTGTGTTTCTGCAGAGGTAGTCGAACGTAATAAGTTTGTGCTCTGGAGAGATAGTGTATTTCTCTTTAACATTTATATCAGATGCAATGTTATTCATTCCTTCATCTAAAACTAGGTCCAATGCATGCCCAGTCAAAGTAGTTGCACAGTAAACATTAGTTACCAACAGATACGATTCCAATAACTCATTAAATTCTGAAGCCTTAAGATTTGATGTGCCATCCATCCAAAGATTGAAGTCTTCGCAAATAACTAATTATTTTTTTCCATGATAATCATCTCAATGAGTACACTGCATTCTTCAAAGAAAATATTAGTATTTGTTCTTGGTGGTTTGTAAACTGTTACAAAGGATATTTTTTGTTTTCGAGCATAAAGTTTATTTCTATATATTCAAAACTTGTTACACTAGTTCTTTTTTACATCTTGAGATTCGAGTAACCCTTATGAATGAAGAGCTCGACCGCCAACACCCCCACCAGATCTTTTCTCTCTTGGAA
>NC_090732.1:87238905-87243905 GCF_036898095.1 Palaemon carinicauda | reverse complement strand
TGACTGGAAATACTAATTTGAGTAACCGAAGTTCGAGTCCTTTAAGAACAAATATCGCCGATATGAATTCCGCTGGGATGATCACACAAACCACACGGTTTTATGGAAATGTAGGTAGGGATAATCCAGATAGACAAAGATTAGAGAAATACAATGTAGATAAGTGGATAGTGGATACAGAGAATAGGATCGCTAGTTTTAAAATAACTGATGAAGTAGCAAAAATTAAACAGGCCATGTTATTGGTAAATGTAGACGTGGGGGATGCTCACACTACATTAAACGGTAAGGCTTTTGAAAACATTACAACTTTTAACGAGTTCAAGGAGGAATGCAGATTATTGTGGCGATCGGCCGAAGAGACCGATCGGTTGTAGAACTTATATAGATTTATGTCAGCTAAATTTGAAGGTGATTCCATGCCCAGATTGTATACCCAGGTTTTGAATCCTTTAGGAGTAGTTAAGGAAGATATTGTGTCATTACCCAAGATCACTGTAGGAGACAGAACCCAGTTTAGTGAGGATAATAGCAAACTGGTAGATTTAAATGAAATTCTGACTTATATGGCCTACGGTACATTGTATGCCGTCTTTGGTGAAAAAGAAAGGAAGGCTTTTGAAGAAATAGAGTTAGATCCTACCCAGAATATCACAAGAACTTTGAGCAGAATTCAGGAAGAAATGCAGAAAAAAAAAGAGACCAAAATTGAAGAGGTCACTTTTTCGGCGATTACCAAACAAAAGGGGTATAATAATTACAGAGAAGAAAAGAATAACGAGTCCAGTAAGAATAAGAATTACAATAGAAATTATTAATATAACCAGCCCCCTTATAAGACAAATGAACAAGGCAAGGGAAATTATAAAGATACATATAAATCTAGAGGAAATTATCATTATAAGAGAGCTAGACCAAAGAATAGGTATTGCAAGTATTGTCAAAGATGAGATCACACAAACCAAGAATGTTGGTACCAAGGTAAGAAGTCTAGTAAACCCTCAGAAAGTACTCCTCAGGCACAAGCAAAGGATAACTCAAATCCTACAAATTATACAGAAGAAAAACAAGGTAACAGAAAGTGACTAGAAGAGCAGGAAAAGAGTCCAAGAAATAGGGAAACCAATGAATGGAAGGATGTTGCAGGTAGCGGAGGTGCATCTACGTTGCCAGCAACAAATTTTTCCTTCCGACAGCAAGTATTACCCACAATAAATGTCAAGATAGAAGGTAAAGAATGTTTTAGTTTGTTAGATTCAGGTAGTACTGTAAATATCATAGGGCTCCATACAATGACTGATTATTTAAATGTGAGGATACGTTAGTTAAGGGGATAACTGGCAATCAGATTAACAATGTAGGAACCATAGATTTAAACATTGAATTGTTAGAGACGTGTCAAGTGTCATTTTTAGTCTTTCAAGAAGTAGTATTTCCCGCTCGAGCTTTGATTTCTTTTGAAACAATGCAACATTATGGCATAGTTTTTGATCAGCACAGCAGATGATAATAAAATAAGCTTTAGACTAGCTAAATATGTAGTACTACTGCCCAATACTCTTAATATAGTATATTTAATAACCCGCCTACACACAAATAATGATGTAATTTTGACCCCAGAAAGATTGCCAGAATATGTCAGAATGGATAATTCATTAGTTCAGATGGAGGGATTAGCCTGTACTACTTATGTCATGAATTATTCTGATGAAAGACTCCATTTGTTAGCAGGTACCGAATTTTGTACAGGAATAGAACTTGAACATAAGATGATTCTGTTAGAGGAAGAAGCATTCTCTACCATAGGAAACATTGAAGCAGGAATAGATAGGGAGATAGATAACACAGATTTTCCTGAATACAAAAAAAAAAATTAATAGAAACCTTAAATAAATATAGGCAGGGCATAGCAATTACGGGTGATAGGTTAGGTAGGACCGAGGTGTTAAGACATAATATAATCCTAGATGATGAAGCCAAACCCTTTTTCATACCTAATTATAGATTACCTATCAGCCAACGTCCAATAGTAGATAAAATGATAGAAGAAATGAAGGAAGGAGTGGTCATACCCTCTAAATCTCCTTATAATTCTCCCATGTTGTTAATTCCAAAGAAAGATGGAAGTTACAGATTAGTGATTGATTATCGTAAGTTGAATGCAAACACAGTTCCTGATAGAATGCCCATGCCTGTAATAAATGATGTTTTGGCTCAATTAGGAGGAGCAAAGATCTTCTCATCCTTAGATCTACTAAGTGGATATTGGCAAGTACCTTTAGACGAAGAATCTAAGCCATTAACTGCCTTCACCACTCATACGGAACACTTACAATTTCAAGTAATGCCCTTTGGATTAACATCAGCTCCATTGACTTTTGTAAGATTAATGTTACAGATCTTAGGAGACATAGAGAATGTGTCAGTCTATTTAGATGATGTCATTATATTTAGCAAAGATATGGAGAGTCATTTCAGAACAATAGAAATCGTTTTAGAACGATTAAGACTGGCAGGATTAAAGATAAAGATTAAGAAATGTCAATTCTTGAGGAAATCTTTAGAATATTTAGGACATGTGATCAGTGCTGATGGATTGCACATGCAAGAAGGGAAAATAAAGGCTATTGTGGAATATCCTGCTCCACAAAATCTGAAAGGTGTAAGAAGATTTTTAGGAATGATAGGATACTAAAGACCATTTGTCAAAAATTTTGCAACTATAGCTAAACCATTGACAGAATTAACCAAGAAGGATGTAGAGTTTGAATGGAAAACAAAACAAGAGGAGGCATTTCACGAGTTGAAGGAGAAATTAATCCGAGATCCTATCTTAGTGTATCCTGACTTTAGCATGCAGTTTTACTTAGCATGTGATGCTTCAAATACAGGAATAGGAGCAGTTTTGTTACAGAAAGCAAAAGCCAGAATTAGGGTAGTATATTATGCAAGTAGAGTCTTAAATGCGGCCGAACGAAATTACAATACCACAGAAAAGGAATGCTTAGCCATTTATTGGGCTCTGAGAAAGGTTAGGCACATTTTGTTAGGACACAAAGTAAATGTACTTACCGATCATAAACCCATCTGTGATCTATTTAAGAAAAGAGCTTTCACTAATAACGAAGTTTAATCGGTAGTTTATTAGTGTACTAGAGTTTGCTCCAGAATTTAGATACATTCCAAGTAAGTTTAATACTTTAGCAGATGGATTATCGAGAGCACAAGAGAATACTGCAAGAATTATCCCGACTAACACCTTTTGTTTCAGCTGTCAGGTTGTAGACTTATATTTGGTGAAAGTAAAAATAGAACAAGGCAAACAAGAAAGTATCAGGAAAATAATAGGAGACTTGCGCCAAGATGAGAATTCTAGGTCAGATTTTGAATTAATAAATGGGATATTATACAAGAAAGCTAAGGATAGGAGTGCTTGTTCTAGACTATATGTACCTGACACACTGACTAAGGAAGTATTAGCCATATCACATACCCACACGTTTTTGATGATTAATTTTAATCACTTTCACTCTCTACACTTAAAATTGATTGAAATTCTTTCGCTTCACTCTTTGCAGTTTTCTTTGAATCACTTCCATCCTATTCATCACGAGTTCGCTTCGTAGTTTTTTTAAAGAAATTATCGATAGATAGTTGCTTGGTACGGCTTTTCAGAATGTTTCGAAAGTGAGTTAGGCAAACATCATCGAACTGCGAAACTACACGACAAACCTGCAATTTTTTTGGGTGGTATTTGTCGATGAAGTCGACCACATCTTGATATTTTCCTAACACCTCTTTTATATGCGCTGAACCTAACACATGTTCTACCTCCTCGCTCCCTTCCTCGTCATCACTCATGTGCTCAGACAAAGCATGGAATTCCTTAAGCTCATCTGTGGTAAGTTCGTCGTGATGTTCGGCGACGAGTTCCTTAACGTCATCTGCGTCGACCTCCAGACCCATGGACTTGCCAAGGGAGACGATTTCCTCTACGGCTTCCGCTGCACCCACCACGGGATTAGGTTCGGGGTCAAAACCTTTGAAACTGCATCAGGCCACAGCTTCTTCCAGGCAGAATTGAGGGTCCGTCGAGTTAATCCCACCCAAGCCTGATCTATGATCTTCAAGCAGTGCACGATGTTGAAGCGGCTCCTCCAAAATTCACGCAAAGTTAAGTTGGTGATTTGCGTAACATTAAAGCACTGCTTAAATAAGTGCTTGGTGTATAGCTTCTTAAAATTAGAGATGACTTGCTGGTCCATGGGCTGGAGGATAGAGGTGGTATTCAGTGGAAGATACAGCACCTTTATGAACTTGAATTCATCGAAGATATCATCTTCAAGTCCGGGGGGGGGGGGTGAGTGGGTGCATTGTCAAGGCATAGCAGGCACTTTAAAGGCAATTTCTGTTCATGAAGATACTTCTTCACAGAAGGGCCAAAAACTTGGTTAACCCATTGCACAAAAAACTGCCTAGTGACCCAGGCCTTCGAGTTGGTTCGCCAGAAAACATGAAGCTGGTCCTTATCGACGTTGTGTGCCTTAAAGGCCCTAGGGTTCTCGGAATGGTAAACCAGTAAGGGCTTGACTTTAAAGTCCCCGCTAGCGTTGGCACATAGGGCAAGAGTCAACCGATCCTTCATTGGCTTATGCCCAGGCAATTTCTTTTCTCTTCGGCGGTGATGTAGGTTCGACTGGGCATCTTCTTCCAAAACAGCCCGGTTTCATCACAATTAAACACTTGCTGCTCTACGTAGCCTTCTTCCAGCACGATCCTTTCGAAGTTCTTGACAAAGTCAGCTGCAGCCTTTGTGTCCGCACTAGCAGCCTCTCCGTAGCGAAGAATCCCGGACCGTTTCTTAAATTTCTCAAACCAGCCACGAGATGCCTTGAAATCATCTGAGGAAGGCTCGGTTGAACTCTCCCCAGGATCACCCCCAGAGCTCTCCTCCTTAACTGTAAATATGGCGTGCGCCTTCTTGCAGATGACGGTCTCGG